>NC_055998.1:75288597-75591925 GCF_018446385.1 Zingiber officinale
AGGTTAAGTTAGTTTTGTTGTGATCTAACACTTTAACTGAGTATGCAAGAGAAATCCAGCTAGGTCAACAGGCCGACCGGATAGTTGGTGCGAAGCCCAGCAAGGTTGACAGACCGACCGGATAGCTGGCAAGAAGTCCAGATAAGTCGACGGGCTGACCGGATATCTAGCACGAAGCACAGCTAGGTCGACGGGCCGGCCGAATCATTGGCACGAAGCCCAGCTAGGTCAACAAGCTGATCGGATAGTTGGCACGAAGTCCAGACTGGTCGACGGGCTGATCGGATGTCTGGTAAAAGGTAAGTAAAGGTAAGTCACCGGAGGAGAGTGACTGTGAGGATGCATCCCAGTTGAGGGACAATAGGCATCGATCCAGTTTAGGTTCATTTGGGATTCCTAAACTAAGACATTGACTAGTTCATGGTTCTAGGAGGACAGGAACTAATTACTCTATTTTTTATATTGTGCTAACACTTTTCTTGCAGGGTATTTTGGACTAACACATATGTTGCTGGGCAAAAAAATAAGCAAAGAAGCAAAGCTTCCTTCGGGTGAACAGTACTCGAAGGCGCCATCCATGGCTATGGAAGGCGCCTCAGTACTGTTCATGGAAGGCGCCTTCCATGGCTATGAAAGGGGCCTTCTACGGATAAAATTTGACCAGTTCGTAGATAAGGCGGAGCGATGTCGGGATAATTCTATCCCATTGGAGGCACCTTCAAGGCCTTTGGAAGGCGCCTTCCAAGTCCTTTATAAGGTAGTTTCGAGGAGGCTTTGGAGCAACAACTACATATGAGTTACTGTGTGCACATTTGAGCCTTCAACTACTCCCAGTTCCTGCTGCAACTCTATTATGAAGTTGTTGAGCCCGACGACTGCTCCGAGGAGTTCTGATCACGGCCGGTAAACAGACATCAACACAAAGTACATCATTTCAATACCTAAAGAGTGTTGGTAACATTTGTTTTCTGTACTTAATCTTTATAAAAGGGAAAGTGCAGTTTGTTGCACTTGACCTAATTTTTTTGTACTCGATTATCTCTTCTGGGGTACTGGAAGAGGTTTTTAGTGGATTTCCCATCGATAGGTCCATGGAACTTGGGCCTTAGAGTAGGAGTCGCCGAAGGCTCCGAACCAAGTAAAAAATCGCTTGTGATCTTCTCGTACTTTCATATTTTCAAACTTCTTACTTTCCACTGTGTACTCGTGTTTTTAGAACCAACAAAACAGTGTTTTTGAAAACCACATGATTCACCCCCCTCTCACGTGCGTCATGATCTAACAAGTGGTATCAGAGCAGGTATCGCTCTGAATTGCTGCAACCACCAATCAGGCAAAATAGGTCCTTTTCAAAAGAAAATTCTATATCGTTTTTGTTTAAAAATTAATCTTACGCCTTTCATTTTTTTTCCCTCCAATTTTTTTTTGAAAAATTCATTTCAATTTTTTTACTATTAGTTTAAATTGACAAAATAATCATTCTGGTAAATTTTGTCATAATACTTTTTATTATTATTTAAAAAAATTGATGAAATATCTTCATTTCTGTATCTCCCACACTGCTTACCTCAAGACAAAGTCTTGGAATTTACTTCTTGTCGATATTTTTTGCAAGTATACCAATGTCTATTCAAGAAGGATGGAGCATCCACGAACCACCACCATACGATCAAGAAGATTTTGACTACTGGAGGCGAGTAATGGAATGGTTCTTAGAAAGTCTAAATTTTGATAATCTGTTGATATTGAGAAAGTCTTCTCGGGATTTAGAACTGAACAAAAATGTAAGTAAACTTATTTATAATATTTTACCTAATAATGTTTTATGCGGACTAGAAAAGTACAAGAATGCACATGAGCTTTGGACCTAGTTGATCAAGCTACACGAGGAGTCGTTAGTGCTAGAAGATCAAGTCAAAATCAAATATGGACTCGAGTCAAATCCAATCAAAAAACCTACTGAATTAGGGGATGCGCTTAAGGTTAGTATAATTTACTAAAATACTCCTATCAGTAGTAGTTTAAACAATCTGCATGATAATTCAGATAAGTATGAAATTATCCCAAGATGCATAATAATATAGATTTACATGATTTAAATTCAAAACTACAAAATAATCTAGATTCTGATCAAGTCAATCAAAACTTTGATCAAATCGGCATCAACCTTAACTTGGTCAAACATAACAATGACCAAATCAATTCAAATAATTTAATTAATTCATAAAATTTAAAATTAAGTGAACATTTAGACATAAGTAAGTCAATCATTAAAATAAATTTGAATTTAAAAGTTAAAAATAAGAAAATAGATTTAGATAAAATCAATAAATACCTTAATAAAATATTTAATAATCTAGATAATATCAATCTAGAAAAAATCTATTCAAAACCAAGATAATTTAATTAATAAAAAATTAAATTTTAAAGATAAGACTAATCTAATAAATTCACTAATAATGTAAACTTAAAAGACAAAGAAAATACGAGAATAAATTCAAACACTTCAATAAAACCAAAACCAAATTTAATAACTTCAAAATTAAATACTAAATAAAATTAACAATTAACAATTAATAAAACTAATAAAAAGTTAAAAGCTTTTAAGGAAATATAATTCAAACAATTTAATCAATTCAAATTTTAAAACTAATAAAAACTTAAACACTAAAAATAACCTTAACTTAAGATTAAAAGAAAGTTTAAATATTAAATACACTCCTTTAAAGAAGGACAATTTGACTAATTTTAACTTGATGCAGATATGTCTTTGGGACAAAAAGTAATTATGGAGAACAAGAGGGGTCTTTTGGTCATGCCACATGAGGAGGGTTTAGGGGTTTTAATGGGAGGCACTGTTCGTGGATCAAAGAGGGGGGGGGGGGGGGGGGTCATGGTTCCCTTTTCCTCTTTACCTCACGCATGTCGCCGACAACGCTTCCACTGGATCTCCCTCTTATTCTCCTTACCCACTCATCGGCAGCCAACCCCGAGCATCGTCTCTAGCGTTGAGGTCGCCACCGCCTCCTCCCTAACACCGACAACCTCCAGCACCCTAACCCATGCGCTAGCTCCCTTCGGCCGCCGCCTATATCAGCTGACTCGAGGCCTCTGCCGGTTGCACAGCTCAACCATCGTCGACTGCAATCCCGCCGCCGGATTCGACTGCCAGCTCCTGTTCGTCCCATGACTCCTCGCCAACGGCCCGTCACAGCCTCCAAGTGGCCCCAACATAGTAGCCTCGTTCTCACAGGAACGCCGACAGCTTCTCGCCGCTGCCACGCCAGTCGTTCTCATGCGCGCCGCTAGCATCGAGGGTCTGTCCTTACGCTCTGGTGTCACTACCCTGGTGCAGGTGGCCTCCTAGGAGGCTACAACCCTCGGCCTCATCGCTGACCATCTCGGTTATGCTTTGATCCAATTTATCTCCGACCTTCGAGCCGATATAGTGTTCAGGCCTTCAAGTCGTTATTATGTTCCAATCTATGTGGTGTTGCCATATCCCGACCTGCGGGCCACTGTTGTATTTCGGCCTTCGTGTCGCTATTTCAGCATGTGAGCCATTGCTGTAGTTAGACTACACACTGTTCAGCAGATCTATATCGCATCCAGCTCCGAGCCGCCGGATCCAGCTACTCAGCTGGTGGACATGTATCTACTCTTCAGGGCTATGACGACTCGATCAGCATCGCGACCAGCTCGTCGATCCAACCGAGGGCTGAAGGGCGCTGGAATTCCGTTCTGTTTAAATTCCTTGTACAAAAAAAATTATACAAGAATAGAACTTTTTCTAGCAACCCACATGTTCTATTAGACATGTGTTTGATTAATCAAGCAAGTTCTTGATGGATCAAAGCGCACCTTGATCGAAGTACAAGATCGTTGGCCTCTTCTGTTGGTATTCAAAATCGATATGAAGAAAACAAAACTAGTTACGCAGTGGAATTAAAGAACTAGTTGTACCTTTCCTTTGTAGCTAAAGATCTCTTAATCTTCTGCCATATTCCTCTCCTCTTCTTGGACATCGTGTGGGCGACGATCTACCAAGACAACACCACCCTCCTTCTCTTCTCGGCTTCCAAACCATCGACTACAAAAGGAGGCTCTAGGATGGGTCACCTTCTAATCTTCTTCTTCCTCTTCTTCCTTTTCTTCAAGCCGCTGCCCACCAAGGGGGAAGGGGCGCCGACCACAAGGAAGAGATGCGGTCGACCCTAGGTGGAGATGTGGTCGACCCTAGCAAGGGAAGAGGGGCGCTGGCCACAAGGAGGAAGGGAAATTGTGGAAAACTAGAAAGTTAGGTTTTAGGGGCCACCACCTACTCTTTTTTATAGGCTTGCCGTTGGTTACAAAGAAAAAAAAAATAACAGAATTTTGTTTAGAAAAAATCTAAACTAAAATATGTTAAACCAAACCAAGTTTAACCAAACTAAGTTAAGTTAAAGCAAACCAAGTTAAGTTAAATCAAATCAAGTTGTGGATGAGTGGATGCGAGACTTTATATAGATGCTACAACAGGGACCTAGAGGAGGAATTGGTTTAGGCCTCCTGATGGGCTTGGGCTTCCTGTGTTCGGCCTGAACACCCAACCCAAGTCCATCAATAATAACCCATACCACTAAAGGGTTATTTTTGAACTACCACACTAATCCCATATTACAATATGGACTCCTTCTTATCATGAGTGCGTTAATCTCTCTGTGTTTAAGATATCATATGCCCGTTAATTAATTAAGTTACTGAGAACCCAATTAATTAACATCTGATTCCAAGAGTAGTACCACTCAACTTTATTATCATGCCAGACTAAATCCACCTACAAGGTTTACATAATAATCCTTATAAGCTCCTCAAGGGGGCATCATCAACCTAAATAATTAGGACACAGATTCATTCTATAATCAACAACACACCATATAAATAATACTATCTCCCAACTCATCGGGTCTATTGATTTAACGAATAAATCTCACCCATTGATAAGTTAAAGAAATAAATATTAAGTATATGTGCTTGTTATTATATAGGGATTAAGAAGACGCACATCCATAATAATAGAGGTTCTGTTCTTTTATGTGGTTAGTATAAATCGAATAACCTCAGATGCCCCTGCTCAATATACACATAGTGTACTAGTATAATTTTATAGTCAAGACAGACTAATACCAAATTATACTACAACCGTTCCAATGGTTTGTCCCTATCCATCTTGGTTGTGAGCTACTATTTATAATTTATAAGGAACCAATAACATGATCTTCTATGTGGCACAGCACACCATGTTATTTACAATATAAATTAAATGAACAACTGTATAAATATAAAATGCAAACATTTGACCAAAGTGATTCTCATTTCAAAATATTTCAAAACAGATGTTCATACAAAAGCTAGGCTTATAGTATACATTCCAACAATCTCCCATACTAAAAGACTATGCTGTCATAAATGTTGTCATACATCTGATTCCCATCCCCTCAACATGGCTATCAAAAGCTCTCACCGGAAGGACCTTAGTGAAGGGATCTGCTGATGTAATCTTGGCGACAACAATCTCTCCTAATTTTACGATGTCTCGTATCAGGTGGTACTTGCGCTCAATGTGTTTACTTACCTTATGGGCTCATGGTTCCTTCGAGTTTGCTACTGCAGCACTGTTGTCACAATAAATTATGATAACTTTGGGCAAACCATGAATCATATCTAAATCCATTAAGAAGTTTCTGAGCCATAGAGCTTCTTTGGTTGTCTCAGAGGCTGCCACATACTCAGCTTCCATGGTGGAGTCTGAAACGCATTTTGTTTAACACTCCTCTATGCTATGACTCCACCTTCTAAAGTAAACACATACCCCCGAGGTTGATTTATTGTTGTCCCTATCTGATTGGAAGTCTGAATCCGTGTATCCCACAGGGAGCAAATTATCTACTTGGTAAATCAGCATACAATCTCTAGTCCTTTTCAGGTACTTTAATATATTCTTTACAACAGTCCAATGTCCCGGTCCTGGGTTACTTTGATATCTACTAACCATGCCCACGACAAAATAGATATCCGGTCTCGTACATAGCATCACATACATTAGGCTTCCTACAGCCGAAGCATAGGGAACTGCCTTCATCTCCTCTATCTCCTTTGATGTCTTAGAAGACAACTCTTTAGATAAAGGTACTTCATGCCGAAAAGGTAGAAAACCTTTCTTGAAGTTTTACATGCTAAAACGAGCTAGGATAGTATCGATGTATGAAGCTTGGGATAAGCACAACATCCTTTTCTTGCGATCCCTTATTACTTTGATCCCAAGAATATGTCCACATTCTCCCAAGTTCTTTATATCAAACTGCTTGGACCTCCATACCCTTACGTCTGACAACACTTTGATATTGTTGTCAATGAACAAAATATTATCTATGTATAGTACAAGAAATACCACCATGTTTCTATCACATTTCTTGTATACACAAGACTCATCGGGACACTGAATGAATCCATAAGACTGGATCACCTCATCAAACTGGATGTTCCAAGATCTCGAAGCTTGCTTCAGTTCATAAATGGACCGATTAAGCTTACATACAAGATGTTGCATCTTTATCTTGGAGTGCTTCATCATATGTCCAGGATCAACTTCATATTCACCAAGGATCAAGTCTGAAGACTTTCCCAAAAACATGAATCTTTCAGGTTATTTAACAACCCTCCCACTACGACGAGGCATTACCTATAATTGTGCATCATTTGTGACACGTGTTGTAGTTACTTATGGTTTCTCATCTTGTACCATTGGTACTAAAGTAGAAGTGCCCTCTCTTTTTGTTGGTGCGGTTAGCACTAACGATTTAACCCAGGTTTTGATGAATGACAAATGGGTTAAGTTAGTTTTGTTGTCTGACACTTTGATCGAGTGTGCAGGAGAAGTCCAGACAGGTCGACGGGCTGACCGGATGTCTGGCATGAAGTCCAACTAGGTCGACGGGCTGACCGGATAGCTGGCGAGAAGTCCAAGCGGGTCGACGGGCTGACCGGACGCTTGGCGAGAAGTCCAGCTAGGTCGACGGGCTGACCGGATATCTGGCGAGAAGTCCAAGCGGGAGTCCACACGGGTCGACGGGCTCACTGGAGGGGAGTGACTGCGAGGACGCGTTCCCGGGAAGGGAACATTAGGCGTCGATCCGACTTTGCTAAGTCAGATCGTGACTAGATTCCGGTCTCGGAAAGACGGAATCTAAGTCATACTATTTGTGCTAATTCTTACTTTGCTAAAATGTGCTAACAATCTGTGTTGCAGGATATATATTGCCTCAGACTAACTTTGTTTTGCAGGAAAAAGGAGCTTTCTGAAACAAGGTGGTCCGGGCGCCCGGAAGTCAAATATATCCAATCAAGTCGTCACCACATGGAGCATCTCGGTTTGAGAAGCGTCACATTCCAGGCAGGAGCTTCAACATCAATCAAGCTGAGAACTCTTCTACTGCTGGTCTTGCTGCTCGACGTTCAGTGCGACGCCAACAAAGCTCCGACACTACGCTCCGTTCTTTTCCCTTTTTTTGTCGGTATTTGTTTTCAGTTTTCATTAGCATTCCCTGTACGGTTCTTTTGTAATCATCATTTCGAATTGCTAGTGATTGCCCAACGAAAGTGGTCAAGGACCACGGGCCTTCGAGTAGGAGTCGTCACAGGCTCCGAACGAAGTAAAACCATTGTGTCTATTTTACTTTTTCCGCTGCGTTTATACTCGATATTTTCGAATCGATATTCACCCCCCCTCTATCGAATCTAACGGTCTTACAAGTGGTATCAGAGCAGGTACCGCTTTGATTTGGTGCAACCACCAATCAGACAGGGGGTGAATTTTTTCTTTCAATCAATTCTAAAACTGGTGTATGTTTAACTTAAATTAGTGCAACACGAATCTAGATTTTTTTTTTCTATTTTTCTCTTCCCGCACTACTAATCCAAGACCAAGTCTTGGGATATTTTTTTTGGTTATTTACCTGTGCACAGAATGTCCCAACAAGAAGGATTCAGCACAGTACGACCTCCACTCTTCAACGGGGACGACTTTCCATACTGGAAGAAGCGCATGGAGGTTTACCTCAAAAATGAACTTGACCAATGGATGAGCGTTCGAGACCCTACAAGATTCCGACACCTCCGGAATATACGGATCCCTGACGACTTAAAGAAGAAGGCGTCGAAAATAAAGCAATTAACACTCTACAAGACGGATTGACAAGAGAAGAACTAAACAGTCGGTCCACACAAGAACGCTAAAGAGTCGTGGGACAAGTTGATCGAGCTACACGAGGGAACAGGTAACCAAACGAGACTTGCTCTTAAATAAAATTTTTAATATAAAATGCAGGAAGGTGAAGCGAATCAGCTTCACACGAGGATCAAGGACATCGTCAACTGGCTTCATGCGATAGGCCATCAGATGGAAAACAGAGACTTTATAAGGTACGCATTAAACGCTTTTCCACGTAATAGTTTGTGGGCATCAATAGTGGATGCCTACAAGATTTCTAAAAATCTCTCTAAGTTAAAGTTAGATGAACTTTTCTGTGAATTGGAATTACACGAACAAACTAATGCTGGAGCCGAGAAAGGTATAGCTCTATTTGCAGGGTCCTCCAAAGAAAAGAGAAGCAAACCTGAATTTGAAGAAGACTCCGACCAAGACTCTGAAGATGAAGAACATCTGGTAAACTTGGTAAGAAAAATGTTCACCAGAAGAAAGAGGAGCTTCAGCAAAAAGGACCTTCAAAAGATCAGCTCTCCCTCAGAACAAAAGAACGTGACTTGCTACGGCTGCAATAAAAAGGGACACTACAAGAACGAATGCCCTTGAAGTTACGGCAGGCCAAGAACCTGACGTGGCTACTCGAATCGGAAGAAGAAGAAACGAAAGAAAAGAACCTGGAGGGATGAAGCAGTTGGCAAAACCGGAGCCCCAACTCAAGTTACAGGTATTCCGCAAGACTCGAATGAGGTATATTTTAATTTAAACAAAAAATTTTTTAGAATGATTTTCTGTTTAAATAGTAAATTAACTAAAGTAGAAAATGAAAACAAATCACTTCTTGAGGAAAATCAAAACCTCAAGGAACAAATCAAAAATTCAAATCCAACTCAAGATCTAACGCTTGAGGAGGAGAATTTATCATTAAAAAATGAGATTAACAATTTAAAAGAAATGTTAGAAAAATTCACAACAAGATCAAAAAATCTAGACTTAATCCTAAATAATCAAAAAGCATGTTATAATAAAACCGGACTAGGATATAAGTCGAATTCAAATAAAACCTTCAAATCATTAATAACCCAATATAAATCAACCAATCTAGCTTGGGTTCCAAAAGACGCAAGTAGGACTTAATCAATATTATATACCTAAAGAAAAAATACATTATATAAAATCGAATAAACCAAACCAAAATCCAAAATACAAACCTAAATCAAATTCGAAATCTAAACAGTTTAAAAATCAACAAAATTATCACCAAGTTAACCATAACTATAAAAAGAATCGACACAAGCCTAAAATCAAAATTTATTAATGACCAATAATTGGCTCCGGAATAGCCGGCACCTCCAAAACTAACTTACCCTAACCAAAACAAACTAACCCGGCAGGTAATTAGGATTAGTTAAAAGAGACCAAGTTTAACTTGACTCATGGGTGAAGTTTTGGATGATAGTACGTTAGGAAGCTTGGGCATCGCATGTCTAGAAAGATATGACTTTGACCTGCATGTGACCGAAGCTACCCTTAAATGAATCCTAACCAGTTAGACCAAGATTTAGTACTAAGTTCCGTGGATAGGACTATTCGGAAAACCTCGAAAGGTTGGTTACTTCTAATGATGCCCATGTGACTCACCAAGCTTAGAAGTTTATCCGAAGAATGCCTATTTGTGGAAACCAAAGCTAAATCTGAATCTAACTCACGTTAAACAAAACTCTGTAATCAAACCAATTTCATCTCACAAAATCATAGGATTCCCTGATTGATAATATAGATCGGGCGAGATGAATAAGGCTTAAATTTTAAAGTTAAAAATTAATTTCAAATTTTAATTTTAAACTTAAAAATTAATTTTAAATTTTAATTTTAAACTTAAAATTAATTTCAAAATTTTAATTTTAAACTTAAAAATTAATTTTAAATTTTAATTTTAAACTTAAAAATTAATTTCAAATTTTAATTTTAAACTTAAAAATTAATTTCAAAATTTTAATTTTAAACTTAAAAATTAATTTCAAATTTTAATTTTAAACTTAAAAATTAATTTCAAATTTTAATTTTAAACTTAAAAATTAATTTCAAAATTTTAATTTTAAACTTAAAAGTTAATTTCAAATTTTAATTTTAAACTTAAAAATTAATTTCAAAATTTTAATTTTAAACTTAAAAATTAATTTCAAATTTTAATTTTAAACTTAAAAATTAATTTCAAAATTTTAATTTTAAACTTAAAAATTAATTTCAAAATTTTAATTTTAAACTTAAAAATTAATTTCAAATTTTAATTTTAAACTTAAAAATTAATTTCAAATTTTAATTTTAAACTTAAAAAATTAATTTCAAAATTTTAATTTTAAACTTAAAAATCAATTTCAAAATTTTAATCTTAAAACTTAAATTAATTTTAATTAATTTCAAAATTGTAAACTTAAATTAATTTCAAAATTTTAATTTTAATTTCAAAACTTGGCGCCCGGAGTCCCCTATAAATAAGGGGCAGCAGGCGCCCCCAATCTTTGCACCACTAATTCTCACTTTTGCCAAGGTTCACTCCGAACCTCAGTGCGAAAGTACTCTAAATCAAAATTTTCTTGCGGTGAAGACGCTGTTGCGATTCAACCGAGGTCGTCAGATCTTTATTTGTCGATGGCTCCTCGGTAAAAAATTCTTCCCCTCCCTAAAAATTTTATTAGAATTTGGTCTCTTATTTTTTTTCTTAGAATGTTTTATTATATATATACAGTAAGAAACGAACAAATACTGGTGCTGGACCCTCCAATGCTAGTACAGACCCTAGGTTCCCCACAGACGAACTTAGGATTAAGTTTGAGTCAACTATCTATAAGGCCATTAGGACTGCCTGCATAGATAGATCTTTCTTTCTAGTGTCATATCCCTCCGTTTTAGAGGTTATAGACCACTATAACTTAAAGAACCTTGTCGAATGTACCAGTCCAATAAACATAAGTCTGTGTGCCGAATTTTGCAATAACCTAGTGAAAGTAGACGATCTCACCTATACCACTAGGACAGCAGGCACTGATATCATATTTTCCCCTACTACTATCCGAGAGTTCTTAGAGTTATGTCCATCTACTTGTTCCTTTTTGTGCTATCCTCCCAGAGATCTACCATTCGGAGATCCCTACTCACATATTACTCTCGGAGAGATCCCACTGTGACACAGTTTAGGTCAGTAGAACTTCGAGTCCAGGACTACGCTCTTTATAGGGTGTTAGTCCTTTGCATTTTACCACTGACTACTCGGGACATCGCTGTGATGCGTCCATTTCATTCGTTCTTACTCTATGCCCTGAGTCATAGGTTAGATATTGACATCAGCCTACATATCTTCTCCACCATTATCTACTCGGCTGGATTCGTGACTGATAGACGAGTCCACATGCCATTTTGTCACATTCTGACAGCCTATATGTCCTCGTTGCACATTGATGTCACTAGAGGAGACATTGCCCATATGACCGAGTTCGATGTTATAGCGGCTCGGAACTTCTCCCTAGCTGGTGTCCAGATAGATAGGGATGACGGGACTATGTTTTGGCGGAGGGGGGCACAGCACCAGCCAGATCCAGACGCACAGGTGGACGAGTTCACGCACCGCCCCCAGCTCGAGCACCACGACACGCTCCCCGCACTCTAGCCGACCGTATGACCGGACTAGAGAGAGCTATGGCGAGTCTCCAGCAGGAGAACTCTGATTTTCATCGGGACATACGGCGAGAGGTTGCCGAGTTACGAGCTGCCGGGGACACCCGACACACTGAGCTGATGGCACTTCTTCGATCCTTGGGATCTGGACCACCCCCTTCATCATCTCAGTAGCTTTAGTTATGACCTACTTCTGTAGCTACACTACTTGTAAAATATTTTGGATTTATCTAGTGATATTTCAGACCTACATTGATTATGTTCTATCTCGGTAGACTAGGAATTTTAAATTTCAAAATTGTTTTAAAAAATCACTCTTTCAAATTATAAGTCAAATTTGGTTGTTTACAAAACTTTTCATTTTTAGATTTTCAAAAACAGTTTTGGCCTTAGACTAGTTTTGAATCCTTAGAAAGCATGTACCCATAGGTCTAGTTTTTGAGCATCTCACCAACACCTTAGGTTTACCTTGCTTGTGTTTGACAAATATAGAAAGGGGTGAGATGCATAGGCCAATTGTCTGGACTTAAGATGCTTATTTCAGTGCATCAGCATAAGTCTGGACGTTAAATACAACTCAGATATTAATCAGATTAAGTTGATCAGTCAAGTCAACTTAATCTGACTAACCAAGTGAAAGCTACTATCTTCTGATAGTCAGTTAGTACCTAACTGGTTAGACAACTGGTTAAATTTAAAGTATCAAGTTCAGGGGGAGAATTAACTAAAATTTTGTGTGTTTGAAAAATATTTTTAAAACTATTTTATGTTTACAAAAAAAAAAAAAATAAATTTAACTAAGTATTTGAAAAATGTGAAAATTTAATCCCATCCCATTTTCAAACCTGATTTGAAAAGTTAACTATTTTCAAATTTAGCCTTTATCAAATTAGCCTTAAAAATTTATTTTGACAAAAATTTTACTTCTTGAAAAATTATTCTTACTTGTTTAATTGTTGCTTTGTTTTGAAAAATCGAAGTTGAAAATTTACCTTTTTGAAAAGTAAATGTTACTTAAACATAAAAAGTAAATTTGAAAAACCTGTTTTGAAAATTTATACACGCTTGAAAAGTTAAACTTGATTAACTTTAAATTTATAGTTTTCAAAATTCAACTTGTCTCCCCCAAGTCAACTTGACTATTTTTTAACTTGGTGTTAAAAATTGTACTTTTATCTTTCAATTTTGAACCAAACTTAGATATGTTTCAAAATTTGATTACCTTTTACAGTAACTCTTCACTATGATTGTTTACCCTTGCTTACTTTTGATGAATGCCAAAGGGGGAGGGTTAGGTGGTTAAGTTAGCTAAACCAATTTGAAAATACAAACTAACTTTAAAACCACATAAATGCATGTTGTTTCTTGCATATGTTTTCACTAACTTAACCAGGTTGTCATTCCATCGGTTAGCACTAACGATTTAACCCAGATTTTGATGAATGACAAATAGGTTAAGTTAGTTTTGTTATTGTCTGACACTTTGATCGAGTGTGCAGGAGAAGTCCAGACAGGTCGACGGGCTGACCGGATGTCTGGCATGAAGTCCAACTAGGTCGACGGGCTGACCGGATAGTGAGAAGTCCAAGCGGTCGACAGGCCGGACGCAGAAGTCCGGTCCACTAGGTAGTGTCCAAGCGGCCGACGACCGGACGTCTGCGGTAAGTGAGGTAAGTCACGGAGGGGAGTGACTGAGTTCCCGGGAAGGGAACATTAGGCGCCGATCCGACTTTGAAGTCGATCGTGACTAGATTCCGGAAGACGGAATCTAAGTCATACTATTTGTGCTAATTTTACTTTGCTAAAATGTGCTAACAATGTTGCAGGATATATATTGCCTCGGACTAACTTTGTTTTGCAGGAGAAGTGTTTCAACTCTGTTGTGCAAGAACCCGGGCGCCCGGAAGTCAAAATATATCCAAACCAAGTCGTCACCACGTGGAGCATCTCGGTTTGAGAAGCGACGTCACATTCCAAGCGCCCGGAAGGAATCCAGGCGCCCGGAGCAACAATCAATCAAGCTGAGAACTCTTCTACTGCTGGTCTTGCTGCTCGACGTTCAGTGCGACGCCAACAAAGCTCCGACACTACGCTCTGTTCTTTTCCCTTTTTTTGTCGGTATTTGTTTTCAGTTTTCATTAGCATTCCCTGTACGGTTCTTTTGTAATCATCATTTCGAATTGCTAGTGATTGCCCAACGAAAGTGGTCAAGGACCACGGGCCTTCGAGTAGGAGTCGTCACAGGCTCCGAACGAAGTAAAACCATTGTGTCTATTTTACTTTTCCGCTGTGTTTATACTCTAAGTTTTCGAATCGATATTCACCCCCCCTCTATCGAATCTAACGGTCCTACACTTTTTTTCCTCAAGAACAATTTTATTCATGGGCTTGTGGTTGATTACATAGTCCTCTTCTAAAAATTGAGCATTGGTGCTAACAATGACCTTTTGATCTTTAGGACTATAAAATAAACCACCTTTCGTTCCTCTAGGATATCCCACAAACAAGCGAACTTCTGTACGTGATTCCAACTTATCAGCGTCTCCCTTTAGCACATGTACTGGACTACCCCAAATCTGAATGTGTTTCAAATTAGGCTTACGCCCATTCCACAATTCTGTGGGAGTAGAGAGTACTAACTTAGAATGTACCAAGTTCAGAATGTACGCCGCCATTTCCAGAGCATATCCTCAAAACGAATTTGGTAATTCTGAATAACTCATCATTGATCTAACCATTTCCATAAGAGTCCTATTCCTTCGTTCCGTCACACCATTCTGTTGGGGTGTACAAGGTGCAGACAATTGGGATTGAATCCCGACCTCTGATAAGTAACTCCTAAACTCTCCTAAGAGGTACTCTCCACCACGATCAGACCGTAGTGTCTTGATACTTTTACCATGACGTTTCTTTACATCAGCCTTGTACTCTTTGAACTTCTCAAAGTACTTAGACTTACGGCGCATCAAGTAAATATACCCATATCTCGAATAGTCATCTATAAAAGAGACAAAATATTCAAAACCACCTCTTGCTTGGATAGTCATAGGCCCACACAAATCAGAATGAACCAATTTTAACACTTCTTTGGCTCTATACCCCTTTGCCTTAAAAGGCCTCTTGGTCATTTTTTTCCTTCTAAGCAAGACTCGCAGGTCGAAAAAATTTTCACTACCAATGAACCCAAAGGTCCATCGGCTATTAACCTTTGAATCCTACTCAAGTTAATATGACCCAACCTTAGATGCCAAAGATATGTTTGGTTTATTTCTGAAAGTTGCTTTCTCTTATTAGAATTAGAATATGTGTTATTAATTTTCATTTATTGCATCGTGGGAGTTATTGGATTAAGAGTATACAAATTGCCAACCAACGTACTAGAACAAATAACCACCTTATTTCTCTTGACAATCACTTTGTCATAAAAAAAATAGAATATCCATCCATAAATAATTTAGAAACTGAAATCAAGTTCTTTCTAAAACATGGTACGTAAAGATAATTTTAAAAATCAAAGTTTTATTCCTATCAAAAGATAAATAAACATCTCCCACTGCAATAGTCGCCACTCTCATAGTATTGTCCATGTAGATGGTGATCTCTCCTTCATATAGTCGTCTGGTTTCTTAGAACCTCTGCAATGAATTACAGACATGATCAATGACTCCCGTATCTACACACCAGGTACCGATAGATAACACCGCTAAACATGTTTCAATAACTAATGAATAAGATATACCTTTATTGTTCTACTTTTTACGAGAACAGTCCACCTTCCAATGTCCAGACTGCTTGCATGTGAAGTACTTGCCTTTCGTCTTCTTCACACCTGCCCGCGGCCTAGTCCCTTGAGGTCGAATCATTTTTTTTGCCGAACCAACTTGTTTCTTCTTCTTTTTTCCACCTTTCGGCTTAGAGGTAGAAACGTTTTCAGCAATATGAATTTGATAACTTTGACGAAATAGTCTTTCTACCGCTTGGAGTTCTGTCAGAAGTTCCACCAACGAATAAACCCTTTTATTCATGTTGTAGTTCAGGCGGAACTGCTCAAAACTCTTGGGCAGTGTTTGGAGAATTATATCGACCTGAGTTTCCTTATTGATTTCAACTCCAAGGACTTTCATCTCATTCAAATGAGCCATCATCTTGAGGATATGATCCCTCACAGGTGTCCCCTCAGTCATGGTGGTCGTCATTAAGTTTCTCATGACCTCACTACAAAAAAAAGAAGCTATAGGACCGGTTTATTTGACTTGTAGGAGCGGTTTTCCACCGCTGCTATAAATATTGCAACGATTTGGCAAGTGCACTTGTTGCCACCGTTGCTAGGCCCAGTTAGAGCGGGAGATAAAAGCGGTGGTAAATGTTGTCCTAACCGCTCTAAAATGTTAGTTTTTCCACAGATTAAAAATCACTCTAATATATCCTCAATTAGAGCGGTTTCTGAAACCGATCTGAAATCTATATTTAGGTACGGTTGTTAACCAATTTTGCAAGTGAGGATGTTGAATCGGTTGACCAACTGATTGTGAAACATGGATATTGCCATGGTTTTTAAACCGCTATAGAAGGTGAAAACTAGGAGCGGTTTACGAAACCGCTTTTGTTTGCACATATCAGGAGCACATAATAACTGCTCCTAAATGTGGGTTGCAAGAGCGCTTCTATTCACTGCTTCTATATGTGTTCATGTGGAACGATTTCGTAACTGCTCTTGAAAGTCATATTTCGAAGTGGTTTTTTGTAATTTTGGAATGGTTTAACATCAATTTTTTAATTTTTTGGAATGGTCTTTTGTAGATGGCAGATTTTTAATTTTTTATTTAAAAAAAACCATTTATGTTTCTTTATAAATCATTCCATAACTCAACATAATAAATAGATGAAAAAAAACAATGACATTCCATCATAAAAAATCAGTACATAATCCTTACGAACAATCGTTGTCAATCAAAATAGCATATTATTCATCTAAAAACATATTATTTATTTCCAACCCTAATATAAATCAAAATATCTTTTTCTCAAATTCTAGCTGTTACCATTTGATTTCTCTCATGGAGGAGGTCTACGGATATTTTCTTGAGTGTTTGATGGAATACTCATATATTGTTGCATGATTTCTTCCATCATACTTGCCATCTACAAAAGAAAGCGGGTTTTACATCATGCATTTATACAAGTAATTTTTAATGACTCATTTGTTAACATCAAACATGCTAATACCTGTCCCGGTAACATTTCGAGCCCTTGAGATCCCCCAGCAGTTCCAACCATCATACTTTGCATAATACGGATAAAATTTTGGAATTGTTGTTCCTGCATCCACCTCATCGATTGCTCCATCTCGGTTTTCCTTTGTGCTTCACGTGCTTCCATTTCTACTTGTAGTCGTGCTTCTCGCTCTGCCTCCCTAGCTTCCATTTCCTTTATTTTTTCTTTCATTTCCTTGAACTTTTCTGTGGCATCCGAAGCAGTGTCATATCCTTGGCAATGGCTACGCTCATATTGGTCAGGAAAAACTTGGCTAGGCAGTGCACCAGCTCCTAAACATCGAACTCCCCCAAAATGCCCAGGCCCGAACACCTCACTGCATAAAAAAATAATTAGTATCATAAAAGTTATAACTTTAGCAAAAATTAAATGTGCTCATTACTTAAATGTTTGCTCATGCACTTGTCTTGGATCTGTTCCCTCCGGCATATCTTGGAGATGGTGTTTCACAGCCTCATTCAATAAAGCCTGACACAAAAATTGTGAATAACATTACAAAAATATTGACAAGTCATTTTAAAAAATTGAAACAGAATTCTTACCTCATGTTGTATAGTTTCATCAGCAATAGGAGGCCTTCCTTTCTTTTTACTATGACAACTTAATTCTAATATTTCAATACGAGTAGGTTTTACACTATTTTCCTGAAACTAATCAACAAATTGCGCCATCAAACTTAACTAACACCAACTATATTCTATTCACTTTAATCAATACTTTAAATCCCGACCCTAAAAATATAGAATTTGTGAATTAAAAATCATATAGAACTTATAAAAACAATCATTATATATAATGGTTACAAATTTATCTTCCAATGTTGGAATATTTATGCGTCCTTGTGCATGAATTTTTCATTTTTATGAGCATTTTCTCTATTAATTTTGACATTCTCTGCAATAGGTTAACAAAAATGCATCATATACACCCATCTATATGTACAAAATAATAAATTTATTATTACTACCTCATTCTTCTTCCAATAGTCACATAAAGTTTTCCAAACCTCGAGTGTCAGCTTATGAGGGACAGGACGAATTTGCAAGAGCTCATCTAAAGGAATATTTGGGTCATAAGACATTGCCTTGACTTCAGCCCTCCATCGCCTCCATGCAACTCCCATCATTTGCATCACAATTTTTTTGTGGCGAGTACAAAAATGTTCCTAGGAATATTAAACAAATTATATTAATTTCTAATTGAAATTTGGAACTAAAAGATTCTCAACTTACAGTTATAGATCCCCACGCAAGATCCAAACATTTTTTAGATATTTTCCTCCAGTCTAGAAAACTAAGGGGTAACAAGTTTCCATTTCGAGCAATCGTTCCCACAATTTGAAAGCGTGGGTTGCATTTCTCCATAAGGTTGACCCCTTTCATTAAATCTTAGAACATCCCTCATCACTATCCTGACCCATGTATTTTGGCTCCTTTGAGATGAACCTAAAAAAGTATTTAAAACATAATATTAATTCATTAAAAAATATAATGTTACTTCATTGTAAATTCAATTAGCTATTCATATCCCAAAAAAATTCTAACCTCCCTCATTATGCTCAACATTGTGTTGTAAGTCCAATTCAGCATTTTGTGTTTCCGATGGAGAGTGCGGCAATGGTACATCCTGTGGTTCATTTTCATCATTTAATCCTCTATTATTTGATTCTTCTCTTCTAGATCGCCCTCTGGTATTTTGAAGCAACTTTTGAATTCTTTTGTTCACCATTTTCAAAGTGAAGCAATTCCTACAAGAAATAGACAACAAGTGTGTAACATTTTTCAAAAGATGATTATATACTCATATTTATGTTGCAAATTCAAACTCTTATCCAGATTTTATATCTTTAAATTTTGACAATTTCGAAAAAAAAGGCCAGAAAATTAAGATCAAACAACTTTATTTGTAAAATGGTGACAATAAATAAAAGCTAACAAAAAGTAGTAAAAAACATAACGAGATATCAACATTTTTAAACCACGAAAATAAAAATTAATCACGCCTAAAACGATATGATAGTCTGGGACAGTCACCCAAAATTCTAGAAACTAGATTCAAATATATATATATATATATATATACTTCAAGCAAAAATTACCTCCAAGAATCAAAATTAGTTGTAATGTTCTCTCTGAGAAGTATCGGTAAAAGGAGATGAGTAGATGAAGCAATATATATCAATACGTTAGATAGGTAAGTTTAGGGTTCTAGAAATTAAAAGCGGGAATCACGGAAAAAAATAGCAAAATAATGTGAGCGCTAAAAAAAGGGGAGCCCTTTCATAACCAATAAACATGATATTTTAGTTTCTATTTTGGTAAAATTTTATGGTTAGAATCTTGGTGAACCATATTAAAATTGTGCAAGTATAGAAATTTTATTCTTTCTTAAAATAATTCACCAACTAGCAAATTTTACATTGCATCCATTTATATAAATAAAATATGATTATATTTTAAAATATAGACAATGATAAGATTGATAATGAGTTATTATAATGAGTATTTAGATAAAAATGCGTGAAATGAATTGTTTAGTTAACACTTTTATTTTATGATTTTTAAAATATATACGGATCATTTTCCTGTAAATGGTTTTGATGGTTAGTTTATAATTGAAATTGAGAATTGATAAAATGGAAAACTATCAATTAGGGATTAACTTGCGATCTCGGCGCAAGGCGGCCTAATTCAGTGGAAGAAAAAGAACAAAGAGGAGAAACAGAGGAGAAAGGCTTACGATGAGGAATTGCCGATCGACACTGTCGCTTGCTCTGCTCTCTTTCGAATCGTGTTGCCCGCATAAAGGCTGCAGTTGCACACAACTTTGCCCTCTTGCGAAAGAATAGCCAACCTGTTTCATAAAAAGAAAAAAATAGAGAGAATAACCAACCTGACTCACATTAAAATTTAAATTAGTTTTTATTAGGTATACAATTTAATTAATGGAATTGTAAATTGTAGTTTTAAATCTATTTTAGTAATATATCAAAAATTTTATTTGTTCCCTTTCTCAGTTTTATTTAGTATGTTTCAATTATATGCATCGATTGTTTATTTTATTTATTTCATTAATTAAAGTATGTAACACATCTCACATTTTGATTAATGAAATACACATGTTGCGTGTATTTATTTATAAAAATTTTGATAAAGATAAGAAGATAAAATTATTAATAAGTTTTAAAATTATTTTAGGTATGAAAATAAAAAAAGGATATTAACGTAATTTAATTTTGGACTTCACCGAATCAATCGAGATTCGACAGTTTGTATTGTTATCTATAAAATAATTTTTTAATAAAATTAGAAGATGGATTCCATGCGTATTAATTTCTGGTGACAAAGAAGTCAACAATGATGCAGAAATTGGATTGTTATTTTTTCTAAGTATCTCGATTGGAATGTTGGATTTTTAAAGAGTAAGGAGAATGATTCACGATTTGTTGTGTGTATGTGGGGAGTAGGGTTAAAAATTGAGGAAATTTAAATATTAATAATAGGCAAAAGACCCTAGGTTAAAAAAATATATGTGACTTGTAGAAACGGTTTTGTTGACCACTTTAAAAAGTCTAATAAACCGCTGCCAAATAAAAAATTGAATTGGTTTATAAAATCGCTCTTAAATTGCATGACGTTCAAAATGGTTTTAAATAACTGATGTTGCAATTAATCAACTGGATCGGTTTTCCAACCGCTCCTATTACTCTTACCTTTTACAAGCGGTTTCATTTAACCACTCTTGTTGCTACACATATTTAGAGTGGTTAATCAAACGCTCTTAGAAAACCAGTCCTAAAACATTGGTTTTTTTTGTAGTGCCTCCTGGCTGGCAGCCCGATTCTGGTGTCCGAAGAGTTTCTTGAGATAGAGCATCATGTCATAGGCAGTGGGTAGAGCCTGATGCTGATGTTGCAACACATTTAACATAGAAGCTAAAATGTAACACCACGTCATCTCATCTGCCTTGACCCATTTCCTATGTCTCTATATCTCCTCTTCACTAGAATCCTTATCAGGCACGCTAGGACAGACCTCAAGAAGTATGAACTTGTATTTTTCAACAGTTAAGACAATGTCCAAGTTTCATTTCCAATCAATATAATTTGGACTAGTAAGTTTATTTTCTTTTAAAATTACAGCAAGAGGATTGAAAGCTATTTTGAAATCCTGAAAATCACAAAATAAAATATTTGGTCAAAACTTTAGAATTTAAAATAATATTGATTCCTCAAATAATATAATTTAAATTCACCAACACCTCAAAATACTGTGAATTTCGTATGCCATGATAGTGTGGACGTATACTAATTCAAACATTTGTAAGAGAAGATTTTACCCATTAATTTTATTATCTTGTCAACCTAACTTTATGACAAATAAAATTAATAGTTGGTTCATTTTCAGTCACACAAATAATAACAGTGGCTGACTCGGATGGAGAGGATACTATTAAATGCGCCTAAGTATATACCATTACTTGATATTTAGTCTATTAATTAGGATTGTGCCCCTTCAGATGAAGAAGATCACACATACCTAAATAATTTCCTATAATCATACATAGAGGAAGTTTGATCTAATGATCCGCAAACAAACTCATCTGATAGGAGGAAGACATTTAAAGTCAACGCGCAAGCTTGAATGCATCACTTACAAACCAGTAATGGAGACCGTGGAATTTATTTAAATAATCCCACTCCTATTTAGTTATTTAAATTGAGGAATTTTAACATGCACACACATCATAGCATATAAAACATTATATAAAGGCAATAAATATGAAAATAAAATTTCCAACTATTATGACCTCATCCAACACTGTCCTCCAATATGTTGTCAATGGATCGTTGTCCTCCAATATGCCACCAATGAATCAAGCCTCTTCCTTCGCTCGCGCCTCCATTCCTCAAAGCACCACGCACGATAGCAAAACAAGCCGAAAAAAAATAAAAATTTACATTTATCGATCCTATATTCCACAAAGGAAATATATATCTAGATCGAGATCTAGAATGTAAAAATAATAATAATCTAATGATCGGATTTAATTATTACAATCATGCACACATAAACAACCTCGACATGCCCGAGGGTTCAAATCATACACAAACACACAAGCCATAATAGTTGGATTTAGGATGCCTACAACCACAGAGTTAATTTATCTTGCACATCCTACTATTATCCGGCCTAAATTTATATATGATCAGTGCATAATTTAACCGAAAATCAATCACACAGAGGTAGAAAACTCGCTCTGATACTACTTGAAAGGCGTTGGAATTCCACTCTATTTAAATTCCCTGTACAAAAAAAATTGTACAAGAACAGAACTTTTCCTAGCAACCCGCATGTTCGATTAGACATGTGTTTGATCAATCAAGCAAGTTCTTGACAAATCAAAGTACATCTTAATCAAAGTACAAGATCGCTAGCCTCTTGTGTTAGTATTCAAAATCGATACGAAGAAAACAAAACTAGTTACACAGCTGAATTAAAGAACTAGTTGTACCTTTTCTTTGTAGCTAAAGACCTCTTGATCTTCTGTCGTATTCCTCTCCTCTTCTTGGGCGTCGTGTGGGTGACGATCTACCAAGACAACACCACCCTCCTTCTCTTCTCGGTTTCCAAACCGTCGGCTACAAAAGAAGGCTCTAGGATGGGGCACCTTCTAATCTTCATCTTCCTCTTCTTCCTCTTCTTCAAGCCGCCGCCCACCAAGGGAGAAGGGGCGTCGACCCTAAGCAGGGAGGAGGGGGCGCCAAACCTAAGCAAAGAGGAAAGGGGCACTGGCCCTTGTTGTGGAGGAGGAGGGGCGCCGACCACAAGGAAGAGATGTGGTCAACCCTAGATGGAGATGTGGCTGGCCCTAGTAAGGGAAGAGGGGCGCCGACCACAAGGAGGAAGCGAAATTATGGAAAACTAGAAAGTTAGGTTTTATGGGCCACCACCTACTCCTTTTTATAGGTTCGCCGTCAGTTACAAAGAAAGAAAAAATAACAAAATTTTGTTTAGAAAAAATCTAAACCAAACTATGTTAAACCAAACCAAGTTTAACTAAACCAAGTTAAGTTAAATCAAACCAAGTTAAGTTAAAGCAAACCAAGTTAAGTTAAACGAAACCAAGTTGTGGATGAGTGGATGCGAGGCTTTATATAGAGGCTACAACAGGGACCTAGAGAAGGAATTGGTTTAGGCCTCCTGATGGGCTTGGGCTTCCTGTGTTTGGCCCGAACACCCAACCCAAGTCCATCAATAATAACTCATACCACTAAAGGATTATTATTGAACTACCACACCAATCCCATATTACAATATGGGCTCCTTCTTATCATGAGTGCATTAATCTTTCCGTGTTTAAGATATCGTATGTCCGTTAATTAATTGAGTTACTGACAATCCAATTAATTAACATCTGATTCCAAGAGTAGTACCACTCAACTTTATTATCATACCGGACTAAGTCCACCTGCAAGGTTTATATGATAATCTTTATAAGCTCCTCAAGGGGGCATCATCAACCTAAGTAATTAGGACACAGATTCCTTCTATAATCAACAACACACTATATAAATAATATTATCTCCCAACTCATCGGACATATTGATTTAACGAATAAATCTCACCCATTGATAATTTAAAGAAATAAATACTATGTATATGTGCTTGTTATTATATAGGGATTAAGAGGATGCACATCCATAATAACAGAGGTTCTGTTCTTTTATGTAATCAATATAAATCGAACAACCTCAGATGGTCTTGCTCAATACACACATAATGTACTCGTGTAGTTTTATAGTCAAGACAGACTAATACCAAATTATACTATAATCGTTCCAATGGTTTGCCCCTATCCATCTTAGTTGTGAGCTACTATTTATAATTTATAAGGAAACGATAACATGATCTTCTGTATGACACCACACACCATGTTATCTACAATATAAATTAAATGGACAACTGCATAAATATAAAATATAAACATTTGACCAAAGTGATTCTCATTTCAAAATATTTCAAAAAAGATGTTCATACAAAATCTAGACTTATAGTATACATCCCAACAAGGGCGCCCCCCGGGGCTAGGGTATACCACCGTACTCATTCTCTATTTACTTCATTATTCCACTATTCATTTAGCCTATTTCTTATATATTATTAGGATCTGCCTCGAGCATTGGGGTGTCAGGGTTCGGGGCAACCCGATCACTATCTACAGGTAGTGTTGACCAGAGGACTTCTGATGACTTAGTCAACATAGAAGACAGCTCATCATCTAGGTCATGGAGATGCAGTCAACATTCCAGTCATGTCATTCCGGCAGTTCTGTATTCTCAGATTCCCGACAGGATCATATTGGCGCCGTCTGCGGGAATCTTTGCCTAATCGGGAGCATGAAGATGGACGACATCGGAAAATTCTATCATCCTCATGACCTCAATGGGTTTCAATGAACATATCATATTCCCCTCACTCCATGGGTATTCGGGAGTTGAGGAACTTAGTCAGATCTGTTGGTTAGTCCTAGGAAGATCGTACCGGATCCACTGTACAAAAATTTTGTACAAGTGCCGAACCTTTCCTAAATAACCTTTTGTGTTCTTTAGAAGTTAAATTAGGAATCGCAAACGGAACTTAACATTATTGATTCCAAATTTAACTTATCTGTTCATAATGGTTTAGACTTGAATCGCAAGCGGAACTTAACACTGATCCAAATCCACCTATGTTATAAATTCAATTAAATATTAATTTCCAAAATTAGTTTCCAGGTTAAACATGGCGAGGCACTAGGCCTTCTTGGATATGGGAGCAACCACCACTTCCTAGACAAAGCCTTTTAAGGAAAGCTAATATTTAATTTCCTTATATAACTCTAGGTTTAACAAAAAAGAACAATCGAATCACAAATTCGAAAAACAAAAAACACAAATTCGAATAACAAATCCGAAAAACTAGAATCTATTGCCTCTTGTGTTTGGAATTCATACAAAGAACAATAACTAGTATGATGTGGAAGAAAATTACTAGTTATACCTTCTCTTTGTATGCTAATGACCTCAAGATCTTCTGTAGTATTCCTTGCCTCGCCTTGGACGTCATGTGGGCGACGATCCTCTAAGATGAACACCACCCAAAAGAGCTTCTCCTCCTTCTAGTATTCGACCACCACCACCAAAGAGCAAAAGAGAGCAAAGGGAAAAGAGAGGGAGAGAGGGTCATCCACCAAAGAGATCACCAACAAGAGAATAAGAATTGTTATCTCATGAGGCCTTCTCTCCCCTTCTTTTATATTACTTACCCAAGGCAAATAAGGAAAGACTTTTTACAAAATTTAAAATCTTCCTCTTGTTTTTCCTTTTCCCTTTTTATTTTTCCTTTTCTTTCCTCTTGATTTTTCAATCATCAATCATGATTTGATTTAATCTTTGATTGGCCGGCCCCATGCTTGGGCACCAAGCAAGGGTGGCCGGCCACATCATCAAGGAGAGAAAAATAATTTTTATAAAATTTTATAAGAAGAAATCCTCTTATAAAATTTTACAAGCTCTCTTTCCTATTGTGCATGTTAAAAAAGGAAAATTTTAAAAAATTAAAACCAAGTTTTAAAATTTAAAACTTCTCTACTAAAATTTCCTTTTTTAACCATGATTACAAAATTAAAAGATTTAAAATTTAAAACTTCTCTTCCTTTTTTCTAAAACCATGAGGATGATTAAAAAAGGAAAGTTTTAAAACTTTTAAACTTTCTTTTTAAACCATGTGACCTAATTCAAATAAGAAACGTTTTATATTTTAAAAACTCTCTTTTAAAACTTGTAGTTTTCTACAAAGAGAAGATTTTAAAAATTTAAAACATCCCCTTATATTTGAATTATTGTGACCGGCCCCTTTGCATAAAGCAAAGGCCGACCACCTTGAAGGAATTTATGGCCGGCCCTTGGCTTGGTCACCAAGCCTTGGGTCGGCCCTTCTTGGACACCAAGATGGACTTTCATTGGATGGACTTGAGGCTTTAATGAGGCTACGACAGGGACCTAGAGGAGAAATTAGTTTTGGCCTTCCGATGAGCTTGAGTATCCCATGTTCGCCCCGAACACACAACTCAAGTTCATCAACAATAACTCATTCCACTAGAGAGTTATTGTTGTACTACCGCACCAATCCCAAATTACATTTATGGGCTCCTTCTTATCATGAGTGTGCCAGTCTCCCTATATTTAAGATAACGAATGTCCACTAATTAAGTAAGTTATTGACAACTCACTTAATTAATATCTAAGTCCAAGGGTAGTACCACTCAACCTCATTGTCATGTCGGACTAAGTCCACCTGCAAGGTTTAACATGACACTAGATTACTAAGACATAGTTTCCTTCTATAATCAATAACATACACTATAAGTAATATCATTTCCCAACTTATCGGGCCTATTGATTTATCAAGCTAAATCTTACCCTTTGATAAGTTAAAGAAATAAATACTAAATATATATGCTTGTTATTATATTAGGATTAAGAGCACACACTTCCATAATAACTAAGGTCTAGTTCTTTTATTAAGTCAGTATAAAAAAAACTTACCTAAAATAGTCCTACTCAATACACTTAGAGTGTACTAGTGTAATTTATTAGGCAAGATAAACTAATACCTAATTACACTACGACTATTCCAATGGTTTGTTCCTTTCCATCTTACTCGTGAGCAACTGTTTATAATTTATAAAGAACTAATAACATGATTTTCTGTGTGTGACACCACACACCATGTTATCTACAATATAAATTAATTGAACAACTACACTTAACAAATAAAATATAGACATTTGACCAATGTGATTCTTTTATTTTAAAAATATTTACAAAAGCTAGGCTTTTAGTATACACTCTAACAATATCCTCTGTTGGTCGACAAGTCAATTTTTCCATTATATTTTTCTGTACGGTCATATGATCTATCACAATTCCCCAATTGAAGACTCCCGTGTCAATCGACCGGATTTATATTATATTATATTTGAGCCACGAGTTTAATGCCGAAGACTCCCGTGCCGATCGACCAGGTTTATATTATATTATATTTGAGTCATGAGCTCAACGTTGAAGACTCCTGTGCTGATCAGCCAGATTTATATTATATTATATTTAAGCCACGGGCTCAACGTAGAAGACTCTCATGCCGATCGGCCGGGTTTATATTATATTAGAGTCACGGGCTTAACGTCGAAGACTCCCGTGCCGATCGGCCGGATTTATATTATATTAGAGTCATGGGCTCAACGTTGAAGACTCCCGTGCCGATCGGCCGGGTTTATATTATATTAGAGCCATGGGCTTAACGTCAAATACTCCCGTGTCGATCGACCGAGTTTATATTATTGGATTTTTTGGGCCACAAAAATCGCTTTTTGCATTGCAAAAACCCCGAAATCCCAGCCACCGGATCCGTACGAAGATTAAAATTTCGAAAAACATTTCGAGTACGAGTTTCTTACACTAGTTCTAAACTAGATCTACAAGGAGAAGGAATTTACCCTTGATGCGAAGCCCTTCACAATCCCGCTCGTCCTTGGTTCACCGGATCTCGAAAGTGTCAAAGTAGACACTTCTCTATGTGTATCCACACAAGCAAGAGATGGAGAAGAACCTCTAAGGATGTGCTAGCAACCTTAGAGATCAGTAATGGAGGAGAGGGAGAGCAAGAAGAAAACTAGAGAGGAAGAAGATGATAGAGTTACTCACACTAGCACACAAAATGCACTAACTCCTCATCAAAAGTGGCCGACCACTTTAAGGGGAATTGTAACTTCCATGGGATGCCAAGAGTTACAACTCTTGGTAACTCCCATGAGGTGGCATTCCACTTAAGCAACCATGATGATGTGGAGCATCATCATTGGACCACTTAATGCCAACTCACCAATGAGGTGGCAAATGGTCAAGTCAAAATTGACCCTTCATCTTCCTCTCAAGTCAAGTCAAACTTGACCACTTCTCTCCCTTGGTTGATCTAATCTAACCATTGGTTCAAGTCAATTTTAATTTAATGAATCTCTATTCATTGAATTAAATTGATTAAATGAGTCTAAGTCCAAATTAGACTCACTTAACACATGAACCAAATTGAGTCCAACTCAATTAGCCTACTTTGGATTACTCTTAATCCAATTTAGTTCATCACATGGACCTAATCTTTTAGGTTCATCAAATGAACCTAATCTCCATCTAATTTCTCTTTGTGTGTGACCCTATAGGTTTTTATAATGTTGGCAATGCTCCTAAACCCATTTAGAAGCATAAGTAATGAGCGGTATCTAGTAACACATCATTATTACCCAAGTTATAAGAATGTTGAGATCCAACATCACCTTATGACTACTAATTGCGACTCCTCACAATATATGACATTTGTTGGTTGCTACTCGGAAAACCTATTGGTTCCACTGTACAAAAATTTTGTACAAAGGTCTGAACCTTTTCCTAGCTACCATGTGTTCTTTTAAATTAAATTTTGGATCGCCTGCGGAACTTAACACGTTTGATCCAAAACTTAATCTATTTGTTCTTTTAGGTTTTGACTTGGATCTCCTGCGAAACTTAACACGTTCGACCCAAGTCTCCTTAAGTTATTAATTCCATTAAATATTAATTTCCATAATCGGTTCCCAGTACTGACGTGGCGAGGCACATGGCCTTCTTGGATATGGGAGCAACCACCACCGACTAGACAAAATCTTTTATAGAAAGCTAATATTTAATTTCCTAAAATAACTTTAGGTTAACCAAAGAGAACAATCAAATCACAAGGAAAAGAAAAAACAAAAGAACACAATATCGAAAAACATATTCGAAATTCTAGAACGTAAGCCTCTTGTATTTGGTATTATTTCCATAAATAACTAGCATGATGCAGAAATAAAAATTACTAATTATACCTTGTAGAAAAACCTCTTGATCTTCTACCGTATTCCTCTTCTAACCTCGGACGTTGTGTGGGCAACGATCTTCCGAGATGAGAAACCACCAACCACCTTCTTCTCCTCCTAGCTAGGTTCGGCCAACAAAGAGGAAGCTTCACCAAGGAAGAAAATCAAAACACTAACCAAGTTCCAAGAGATGCTAGCTTTCTCTCCTTCTTCTTCTCCTCCTACGAATAGTATCCGGCCACCACAAGAGCTCCAATGGAAGGGGGAGATTCGGCCACCACAAGAGGAAGAGAGAGGAGAGGATGGCCGGCCACACCAAGGAACAAAAGAGGGAGAGAAATAATAGATGTTGTGTCTCTTGAAGGCACCCTCACCCCTTCTTTTATATTCCTTGGCCTAGGCAAATTAGGAAATAAAATTTCCTTAATTTCCTTGACATGATTTAATTGAGAAAAATAAAATAAAATTTCCCAAATTAAAATCAAGTGGCCGGCCATATCAATAAAAACAAAATTGGACAAGTTTTAATCAACAATTAAAACTTCCTAATTTGTTTCCGGAAATTTTTAAAAAATAAAATTTCTCTTCAAATCTCTTCATGGTTGATAAAAAGGAAATCTCTATAATTTTAATTTTATTATCATGTGAATAATTTTAAAGAGAAAATAAAATATCTCACCAATCTACAAATAAGGAAAGAGATCTAATCTCTTTCTTTAATCTTTTGTAGATCTTTTATAAGAGAGATATTTTAATTTAAATTCTCTTTAATAAATTATTTCTTCCACATAATTAAAATTAAAATTAAAATTCCTTTTTAATTTAATTTAGCCGGCCCCCACTAGCTTGGGTTCAAGCTAGGGCCGGCCACCCAAATTCATACCTAGGCCGGCCCTAGCTTGTTCCCAAGCTAGCTTGGCCGGCCCCAATTGGGTGGGTATAGAAGGTGGGTATAGGTGGGTATAGAACTCTATAAATAAGAGGCTACGATAGGGACCGAGAGGAGGAATTAGTTTTGGTCTCCCGATAAAATTAAGCATCCCGTGTTCACCCCGAACACACAACTTAATTTTATCAATAATAATTCATTCCACTAGAGAACTATTATTGAACTACCGCACCAATCCCAAATTACATTTTTGGGCTCCTTCTTATTATGAGCATGTTAGTCTCCCTGTGTTTAAGATATCGAATGTCCACTAATTAAGTGAGTTACTGACAACTCATTTAATTAATATCTAAGTCCAAGAGTAGTACCACTCAACCTTATCATCATGTCGGACTAAGTCCACCTGCAGGGTTTAACATGACAATCCTTATGAGCTCCTCTTGAGGACATTATCAACCTAGTATCTCTAGGACACAGTTTCCTTCTATAATCAACAACACACACTATAAGTGATATCATTTCCCAATTTATCGGGCTTATTGATTTATCGAACTAAATCTCACCCATTGATAAATTAAAGAAATAAATATCAAATATATGTGCTTGTTATTATATTAGGATTAAGAGCACATACTTCCATAATAACTGAGGTCTTTGCTTCTTTATAAAGTCAGTACAAAAGAAACGACCTCAAATGGTCCTACTCAATACACTCTGAGTGTACTAGTGTAATTATACAGTCAAGATAAACTGATACCTAATTACACTATGACCTTCTAATGGTTTGTTCCTTTCCATTTTGGTCGTGAGCTACTGTTTATAATTTATAAGGTACTGATAATATCATCTTCTGTATGTGACACCACATACTATATTATCTACAATATAAATTAATTGAACAACTACAACTAAATGTAGAAAATTTGACCAAATGTGATTCTTTATTCATAATGAATGTTTACAAAGCTTAGGCTTTCAGTATACACTCCAACAACATTGCCCTTCTATCCTAGACATCTAGATTGATCAATGTGAGGCATAGACCGTGTCATCCTCTAATCAATCTAAATCTTGAACTCCAAGTAGACTCACTCAATCAAATGAGCTCAATATCTCATATTGACTCATTTGGGCATGGTCATGCACTTCGTGGTCTCACTCTATCAAGAATATCGATGTCACTCCCGTCGTATAGGAGGGATAGATCTCATCTACATCACTCACATTCCTCTGCATAATTTGTTACATACCCAGTAATCGCCTTTATAATCCACCCAGTTACGGGTGACATTTGATGAAACCAAAGTACGTAACTCCTTATGTAGGTAACCATGGTGACTTCAGGTCCAAGGACTAGTAGTCATACTAATAGCCACATGAGAAAGTATATGACACTCATATAATGATCCATGATACTTTCTCATGGCGGTTCATTCAGTATACATTCTCCAATGCATACCAATGTGTCAACTTGATATCTCCATATCCATGACTTGTGAGATCAAGTCATCGAGTTGACCTACATGCTAGTCTCGTCGCATTAACATTGTCCCTGAATGTTAATACTTGACTAGGAATGATTAAGAGTAGTGTTCCCTATATCATCTCACTATCGATTCAACTAACCGATTGATATAGGTAAGAACCTTCTACTCAAGGACGCTATTATACTTAGTTATTTGGCACCAATACAAGTAAGTATAATAACCAAAATAAATGCTTTTATTTATATACAAGAATATGATACAATGAGTCCATGCAACAATCATCAAATGATTGGCTCTAGGGCTCTAACTAACAATCTCCCACTAGCACTCGTGCCAATCAGTGTGGGCTCTAAGCCCCAATGACCTAGTGTGACCATCATGCTTTCTCTGTGCCAAAGCCTTGGTCAAGGGATCTGTGATGTTAGCCTCTGAGGGTACTCTGCAAATCTTCACATCTCCTCTCTCGATAATCTCTCGAATGAGATGGAAGCGCCGTAGTATGTGTTTGGTCCGCTGGTGTGAGCGAGGTTCCTTAGCCTGCGCAATTGCTCTATTGTTGTCACAAAAGAGCTCAATAGGGTCAGCGATACTAGGAACCACCCCAAGTTCAGTGATGAACTTGCGGATCCAAACTGCCTCCTTTGCTGCTTCTGATGCAGCAATATACTCGACCTCTGTCATAGAATCAGCTACTGTGTCTTGCTTCGAACTCTTCTAGCTCACAGCACCACCATTTATGCAAAACACGAACCCTGATTGTGATCGATAATCATCCTGGTCGGTCTGGAAGCTGGCATCACTGTAACCCTTTACAGTTAGCTCATCATTGCCTCCATATATCAAGAAATATTCTTTAGTCCTTCTTAAGTACTTAAGAATATTCTTGACCGCTATCCAATGACTTTCACCTGGATCTGACTGGTATCTGCTTGTCATGCTCAAAGCATAAGAGACATCAGGACGAGTACATAGCATGGTGTACATGATAGATCCTATGGCTGAGGCATAAGGGATCTGATCCATGCGGTCTCTCTCCTCTCTAGAAGAGGGACCTTGAGTCTTCGAAAGACTCACGCCATGTGACATCGGCAGAAATCCCTTCTTGGAGTTCTGCATGGTAAATCGTAGGAGTACCTTGTCAATATATGTACTCTGACTTAGGCCAAGCAATCTTTTAGATCTATTTCTATAGATCTATATTCCTAGAATGTGGGATGCTTCACCTAAGTCCTTCATTGAGAAACAAGTCCCTAGCCAAGTCTTGACAGACTGCAGCAAAGGGATGTCTTTCCCAATGAGTAGTATGTCATCCACATATAATATGAGGAAAACAACTATGTCCCCTACAACCTTCTTGTAGACACAAGGTTCATCTTCATTCTTGATGAAACCAAATTGTTTGATTGCATCATCGAATAGAAGATTCCAGCTCCGAGAAACTTGCTTTAGTCCATAAATGGACCTATGCAGCTTGCATACTCTGCCAGTATGCTGTGGATCTACAAAACCCTCAGGTTGTGTCATGTACATATCCTCAAGCAGGTTTCCATTCAGAAACGCGGTTTTGACATCCATCTACCATATCTTATAGGCATGGTATGCTGCAATAGCAAGCATGATCCGAATGGACTTAAACATCGCTACTGGAGAAAAAGTTTCATCATAGTCAATACCATGAATCTGCTTGAAACCTTTAGCTACCAAGCGACCCTTATAGATAAGTCCATCCATGTCAGTCTTTCTCTTAAAGACCCACTTACACCCTATGGGTTTTACCCCTTTAGGTGGATCAACCAAAGTCCATACTTGGTTAGTGTACATGGATTCCATCTCGGATCTCATGGCTTCTAGCCATTTCTCGTAATCTGGTCTCGTCACAGCTTCCTGATAGGTGGTGGGCTCATCCTCTATGAGCACAACGTCATCATGGTCAGACAAGAGAAATGAGTATCTCTCAGGCTGCCGACGTACCCTATCAGACTTGCGAAGAGGTATGTCTACTTGAACTGGTTGTTGTTCCTCAACTCCTTGTGGAACAACATCATCCATAACACTTTGTGGTTCCAGTTCACCTTCCATCAAGGCTTCAGTGCTATTGTTCGCATCTTGAACTTCTTCAAGATCGAACGTACTCCCACTAGTCTTTCTAGAAACAAAATCTCTTTCTAGAAAAACTCCAGTCTTAGCCACAACTATCTTGTGTTGACTGGGAATGTAGAAGTAATATCCCTTCGTTTCCTTGGGATATCCAATAAAATAACACTTGTCGGATTTGGGTCCAAGTTTGTCCGAGACTTGACGTCGAACGTAAGCCTCACAACCCCAAATCCTCATAAAAGACACCTGGGCATCTCTCCCAGTCCATATCCTATATGGTATCTTTATTACAGCATTGGATGGAACTCGGTTGAGTATAAAGGCTGTCGTGTCTAGAGCATAGCTCCAAAGGAATGTAGGAAGATCTGTGTGACTCATCATAGACCGTACCATATCTAATATGGTATGATTCCTCCTTTCAGATACACCATTCCACTGTGGTGTTCTAGGAGGAGTGAGTTGGGATAGAATCCCACACTCAGCTAGATAGTCACGAAACTCATGGCTAAGGTATTCCCCACCTCGATCTGATCGAAGTATCTTAATACTCTTGCCAAGCTGGTTTTGTACTTCATTCTTGAATTCTTTGAACTTTTCAAAGGATTCAGACTTATGTGTCATCAAGTACACATAACCATATCTACTGAAGTCATCAGTAAATATAATGAAGTATTTATAACCACCTCTAGCAGCAACATTGAAAGGGCCACATACATCACTATGTATAAGACCTAACAAGTCAGTCGCTCTCTCACTGTGTCCACTAAAGGGAGTCTTGGTCATCTTGCCTAGTAGGCATGACTCGCATGTCTCATATGATTCAAAATCAAATGAGTCCAGCAAACCATCTCGATGGAGCTGGGATAAGCGTTTGTCATTTATATGACCTAAGCGACAGTGCCAGAGATAGGTTGAGTTCATGTCATTTGACTTGAACCTCTTGGTACTTATGTTATAGATAGGGTTCTCAAGGTCTAGAATATAGAGTCCGTTCATCAGAGGTGCACTACAATAGAACATTTCATTTAAATAAACTGAACAACATTTGTTCTTTATAATAAATGAAAAACCTTTCTTGTCTAAACAAGAAACTGAGATTATGTTCTTAGTTAAAGCAGGCACATAACAACAATCATCCAACTCTAGTATAAGCCCAGAGGGCAGAGATAGAAAATAAGTCCCTACAGCAATAGTAGCAATCCGTGCTCCATTGCCTACGCGTAGGTCCACCTCGCCCTTCGTCAATGCCCTGCTATTTCTCAACTCCTGCACATTAGTACAAATGTGAGAAGCACATCCAGTATCGAATACCCATGATGAAGAAATAGATAGATTGACTTCTATAACATATATACCTGAAGTGGAAGTCTCACTTCTTTTCTTCTTAAGATCTTCCAGGTACATCTTGCAGTTCCTCTTCCAGTGCCCGGTCTGACCGCAGTGGAAGCAGGTAGCATCCTTGGCGACCCCTCCTTTAGGTTTCAGTGCCTTGCCTTTGCCCTTGGCTTGGGACTTTCCCTTGCCTTTAGGCTTGCCCTTGCCCTTTTGTTTCTGAACCATCAAATAGAATTGGGCTTAACCTTCTTAAGGTTGAGCTCAGCAGTTCGTAATATACTAAGCAGTTTGGGCAGTGTCTTGTCAATTTCATTTATGTTGTAGTTCATGAAAAATTGACTGTAGCTCTCTGGCAAAGACTGCAAGATCAGGTCAGTGGCCAGCTCTTGGCCAAGTGGGAATCCCAACCTCTGTAGATTCTCTATATACCCAATCATCTTGAGTACATATAGACCTACGGGAGCCCCATCTGACATCTTGCACTGAAATAGTGCCCTTGAGATCTCAAATCTCTCGTGCCTCGCTTGTCCTTGATATAGTTGACAAAGTTGTTCAACCATATCATAAGCACCCATTAACTCATGTTGCTTCTGAAGCTCAGAGTTCATGGTCGCGAGCATTAGACATGATACATATAATGTGTCATCTTGATGCTTCTTGTAAGCATCTTTGTCCGCTCGTGTGGCATTGGCAGGAGGAGCCTCCGGAATGGGCTGCTCTAGAACGTACAGTTTACGTTCTTGGGTGAGAACTATTCTCATATTCCTGTACCAGTCCAAGAAATTCGCTCCGTTGAGCTTGTCCTTGTCAAGGATAGAACGCAGAGAGAAGGTGTTCGTGTTTGACGTCATGGTAATCTACAACAGAAAAATACAGAAAATAAATAAACATCATATTCTAGTAATCACTTAATTAGGCATTTTAATTAAATGATGCTCCCACTGAATTCTATAATTCATGTGGGACAAGATCCACATCAACTATGCCTTGAGTTAGCTTTGACTAAATCGCCCAAGACTTAGTATGATCGGTAGGTAACTAATTTACCAATTACATCTCTATGCAACTCTTGTTTATAGGATCAAGATCCGCATTTATATTAAAACTCGAGTTAGTTTTGGCTAATACGCCCAATAGTTAATATAAACGTGATTTTGCCCTATCTTCCAACTATTGGATAAATGCCTACAGTTAAACTTGATTTAACTAGTTATACTCAAGCTAATTGAGTTTTACTCACCCATGCGTTGATAGGCGGGACCAAGATTGTCCCTCCGTACCCTACCAAGATAATATGTGTTGCTCTACTTTGGCAGATTCAACAACTACATGTGATCGAGGTAGTGATAGGTATCACGACATGGTAGGCATTACGAGTTGTCACGATTAAGATCTAATCTAATCGACGAGGTGTATCATATACTCGATTTAGATCTAATCTAATCGTTAGGGCGCATCATGTACGCGATTGATCGAATCAAATCGTTAAGGCGCTAATTAACTACTTTACTAGCTGCATTAAATACACACACACAAGCAATTAATTATACTATTTGTGATTAGTCATGGCCCTACTACGATCTTCTCAAGCCAATAAGAAGATCAGATGGTCAACCTAGGGTCAAGAGCTTCTTCAAGCTCCTCCCTTTGACCACCTTGTGTTGCTCGCGCCCTCCTCGTAGCTCCGTCTCGAGTGGATCGTCCACCGACTCATTTTGTACATTACAAAAGGGTGAAACTCGAGTTACATTTGAGTGTAAACTATTTACAACAAGAATATAAATGAAGGAAGGCACGATGCGCAGATCGCGAATCAAATACAACACGCACAATCACATGACGACACGCAAGCCGTATTATGAATTACAACACAAATATTCCAATCAAATTGGGTCTTTTTGGGCCATGACCATCACAAATCATAAATAATTCTAAATTATGTAATTTCCATAATTTTCTGTAATTTTAATACTATTTTACAATTTTTATGAGTAAAGAATTCCCGGCGGTCCCGATTAGCGGTTTTCGGGTCCAATCGCGGAACGAATCCCCTTGCGGGGTTAGGGGCAGTACCCCTACCCACGATATAACCATCGCAAGTGTTCCTTAGCGATCCTACAGTGCCTTAGTCCGCTGTCCCAAAATGTTTTGGGGCGAAACCTTGCCGTTTCGAAAAAATCTTCTCGGTAGTCGAAGCCTACAAGTGTCTAAACACTTGTGCTTCGCTTCTACGAGAAAATTACCCATAAAAACTATAAAATTAGAAAAATTCACAGAAACTTACAGATATGATATTTTTCATAAAAATACAAATTAAACTCATACAAGACTTCGCACGTGGCTCTGATACCACTGTTGGGTTTTTCGGGCCGCAAAAACTATTTTTTGCGTTGCGGAAACTCCGAAACCCCAGCCACCGGATCCGTGCGAAGATTAAAATTTAGAAAAACATTACGAGTATGAGTTTCTTACACTAGTTCTAAACTAGATCTACAAGGAGAAGGAATTTACCCTTGATGTGAAGCCCTTCGCAATCCCGCTCGTCCTCGGTTAGCCGGATCTCGAAAGTGTCAAAGTAGACACTTCTCTATGTGTATCCACACAAGCAAGAGATGGAGAAGAACCTCTAAGGATGTTCTAGCAACCTTAGAGATCAGTAATGGAGGAGAGGGAGAGCAAGAAGAAAACTAGAGAGGAAGAAGATGATGGAGTTACTCACACTAGCTCACAAAATGCACTAACTCCTCATCAAAAGTGGCCGACCACTTTAAGGGGAATTGTAACCTCCATGGGATGCCAAGAGTCACAACTCTTGGTAACTCCCATGAGGTGGCATTCCACTTAAGCAACCATGATGATGTGGAGCATCATCATTGGACCACTTAATGCCAACTCACCAATGAGGTGGCAAATGGTCAAGTCAAAATTGACCCTTCATCTTCCTCTCAAGTCAAGTCAAACTTGACCACTTCTCTCCCTTGGTTGATCTAATCTAACCATTGGTTCAAGTCAATTTTAATTTAATGAATCTCTATTCATTGAATTAAATTGATTAAATGAGTCTAAGTCCAAATTAGACTCACTTAACACATGAACCAAATTGAGTCCAACTCAATTAGCCTACTTTGGATTACTCTTAATCCAATTTAGTTCATCAAATGAACCTAATCTCCATCTAATTGCCCTTTAATGTGACCCTATAGGTTCTTATAATGTTGGCAATGCTCCTAAACCCATTTAGAAGCATAAGTAATGAGCGATATCTAGCAACACATCATTACTACCCAAGTTATAAGAATGTTGAGATCCAACATCACCTTGTGACTACTAATTGTGACTCCTCACAATATATGACATTGTCCTTCTATCCTAGACATCTAGATTGATTAATGTGAGGCATAGACCGTGTCATCCTCTAATCAATCTAAATCTTGAACTCCAAGTAGACTCACTCAATCAAATGAGTTCAATATCTCATATTGACTCATTTGGGCATGACCATGCACTTTATGGTCTCACTCTATCAAGAATTTCGATGTCACTCCCGTCATATAGGAGGGATAGATCCCATCTACATCACTCACATCCCTCTGCATAATTTGTTACATACCCAGTAATCACCTTTATAGTCCACCCAGTTACGGGTGACATTTGACGAAACCAAAGTACGTAACTCCTTATGTAGGGAACCATGGTGACTTCAGGTCCAAGGACTAGTAGTCATACTAATAGCTACATGAGAAAGTATATGACACTCATATAATGATCCATGATACTTTCTCATGGTGGGTCATTCAGTATACATTCTCCAATGCATACCAATGTGTCAACTTGATATCTCCATATCCATGACTTGTGAGATCAAGTCATCGAGTTGACCTACATGCTAGTCTCGTTGCATTAACATTGTCCCTGAATGTTAATACTTGACTAGGAATGATTAAGAGTAGTGTTCCCTATATCATCTCACTATCGATTCAATTAACCGATTGATATAGGTAAGAACCTTCTACTCAAGGACGCTATTATACTTAGTTATTTGGCACCAATACAAGTAAGTATAATAACCAAAACAAATACCTTTATTTATATACAAGAATATGATACAATGAGTCTATACAACAATCATCAAATGATTGGCTCTAGGGCTCTAACTAACATATATTATATTAAAGTCACGGGCTCAACGTCGAAGACTCCCGTGTCGATCGACCGAGTTTATATTATATTATAGCTACGGGCTCAACATCAAAGACTCCCGTGCCGATCGATCGGGTTTATATTATATTAGAGTCATGGGCTCAACGTTGAAGACTCCTGTGCTGATCGACCGGGTTTGAGTTATATTAAAGTTACGGGCTCTAGAAGTCGAGCGGTGACTATAAACTCTTGAGTAAGAGACTCCTGAGCCGATCGAACGGGTTTGAGTTACATTAGAGTCACGGGCTCTAGAAGTCTAGCGACGACTATAAACCCTAGAAGTCGAGCGACGACTATAAACCCTTGAGTCAGAGACTCCCGTGCTGATCGGTCGGGTTTGAGTTATATTTGAGCCATGGGCTCAGCATTAGAGACTCTCATGCTAACCGATCAGGGTCGAGCGGTCTCCACTGGTCATGGACCAGAATATGATATCTCATATCTCCCCCGTTCAGGGTCGAGCGGTCTTCACTGGTCTCGGACTAGCTTATCGGATCCCATATCTCCCCCGTTCGGGGTCGAGCGGTCTTCACTGGTCTCAGACCAGCTTATTGATCCTGTATCTCCCCCGTTCGGGGTCGAGCGGTCTTCACTAGTCCCATTCCAGCATATCAGATCTCCTATCTCCCCCGTTCGGGGTCAAACGATCTTCACTAGTCACGGACCAGCATATCAGATCTCCTATCTCCCTCGTTCGGGGTCGAGCGGTCTTCACTGGTCACGGACCAGCATATTAGATCTCCTATCTCCCCTGTTTGGGGTCGAGCAATTTTCATTAGTCTCGGACCAACTTAGTGGATTCTCTTATCTCCCTCGTTCAGTGTTGAGTGATCTTCACTGGTCTCGGACCAATTTATCGGATTCCGTATCTCCCCCATTCGGGGTCGAGCGGTCTTCACTGGTCTCGGACCAGCTTAGCGAATTCCCTTATCTCCCTCGTTCAGGGTTGAGCGGTCTTCACTGATCACGGACCAGTTTATCAGAGCATCCATCTCTCCAGTCAGGGTTGAGCTATCTCTAAATGGTCGGGGACAAGAGTATGTCTATTGGTTTCGGATAAGAGTATCTCATGGGCTTTGCGCCCGCTTGGCTAACGACTTTCACTTCTGTGCACCTTAGACTCATGGGCTACACTCTAGTTTAGTTCACGGGCGACACGCCTGCTCGGCTCATGACTTTTGCTTCCATGCACCTTTGACTCACTGGCTACACTCCAGTTTAGTTCACGGGCGGCGCGCCCGCTCGGCTCACGACTTTCGCTTCCGTACGCCTTAGACTCACAGGCTACACTCCATTTCAGTTCACGTACGACGCACCCGCTCGGCTCATGAGTTTTGCTTTCGTGCGCTTTTGATTCACGGGCTTGTTAGAGTGTATACTAAAAGCCTAGCTTTTGTAAACATTTATTTGTTGAAATAAAAGAATCACATTGGTCAATATTTGCATTTATTTGTTAAATGTAATTATTCAATTAATTTATATAGTAGATAACATGGAGTGTGGTGTCACACTCAGAAAATCATGTTGTCGGTTCTCTATAAATTACAAACAGTTGCTCGTGATTAAGATGGAAAGGAACAAACCATCAGAATAGTTGTAGTGTAATTAAGTATTAGTTTATCTTGACTAATAAATTACACTGATACACTTTAAGTGTATTGAGTAGGATCATTTAGGTATGTTCTTTTTGCACTGACTTAGTAAAAGAACTAGCCCTTAGTTATTATGGAAATGTGTGCTCTTAATCCTAATATAATAACAAGCACATATATTTAATATTTATTTCTTTGACTTATCAAAGGGTGAGGTTTAGCTCGATAAATCAATATGCCCGATAAGTTGGGAAATGATATTACTTATAGTGTGTATTGTTGATTATAGAAGGAATCTGTGTCCTAGTTATCTAGGTTGAGAATGTCCCCAAGAGGAGCTCATAAGGATTGCCATGTTAAACCCTGCAGGTGGACCTAGTCTGACATGACAATAAAGTTGAGTGGTACTACTCTTGGAGTTAGATATTAATTAAGTGAGTTGTCAGTAACTTACTTAATTAGTAGATATTCGTAATCTTAAACACAGGGAGACTAACACACTCATGATAAGAAGGAGCCCATAATGTAATTTGGGATTGGTGCAGTAGTACAACAATAACTCTCTAGTGGAATGAGTTATTATCGATGAACTTGAGTTGTGTGTTCAGGGCGAGCACGGGATACTCAAGCTCATCGGAAGGTCAAAACCAATTTCTCCTCTAGGTCCCTGTCGTAGCCTCATTATAGCCTCAAGTCCATCCAAATGTAAGGCTCTTCTTGGTGTCCAAGAAGGGGGCCGGACCATTGCTTGGTGACCAAGCAATGGCCGGCCACATCCTCTTATAGGGGCCGACCCTATAGCTTGGTGACCAAGCTTGTAGGGGCCGGCCAAGATTAATTCAAATAGGAGGGGTGTTTTAAATTTTTAAAATCTTCTCTTTGTAGAAAACTATAAGTTTTAAAAGAGAGATTTTAATTTTTAAAATTTTCCTTATTTGAATTAGGCCACATGTTTTAATAGAAAGTTTTAAAAGTTTTAAAACTTTCCTTTTTTAACCATCCTCATGGTTTAAGAAAAAAAAAGGAGATAAGTTTTAAATTTAAAATTTTCTATCATCATGTTAAAAAAGGAAATTTTTAAGAGAGTTTTTAAATTTAAAACATGGTTTTAATTTTAGAAACTTTCCTTTTTTAACTCCTTCTTTAGGAAAGAGAGCTTGTAAAATTTTATAAGAGTTTTTATCTTGTAAAATTTTATAAAAAAATTATTATTCCTTTCCTAAATATGGTGGTCGACCACCTTGCTTGGTGCCCAAGCAAGGGGTCGACCAAGCTTGATCCTAAACCAAATAGGATTGATCTTAACCATTGATTGATAATTGATTCAATCAAGAGGAAAGAAAAGGAAAAATAAAAAGGAAAAACTCTTGGATCATTTTATTTTTGTAAAAGGTTTTTCCTTATTTGCCTTGAGCAAGTATTATAAAAGAAGGGCTGAGGGGGCTTCATGAGACACAACTCTTATTCTTTTGCTTGGGTGATCTCTTGGTGGCCGACCCTCTCCTTTCTCTCTTTCCCTTTGCTCTCTTCTCCTTGGTGGTGGTGGTGGCCGAATTCTAGAGGAAGAAGAAGAACTCTTTTGGGTGGTGTTGATCTTGGAAGATTGTCGCCCACACGACGTCCAAGGCGAGGCGAGGAATACGGCAGAAGATCTTGAGGTCATTAGCTTACAAAGAGAAGGTATAACTAGTAGTTTTCTTCCGCATCATACTAGTTATTTTCTTTGTAAGAATTCTAAATACAAGAGACAATTAGATCTAGTTTATCGAATTTGTTTTTCGATTTTGTGTTTTCTTCTTTTTCGAATTTGTGATTTGATTGTTATTTTCGGTTAACCTAGAGTTATTTAAGGAAATAAATATTAGCTTTCCTTAAAAGGCTTTGCCTAGGTGGTGGTGGTTTCTCCCATATCCAAGAAGGCCATGTGCCTCGCCATGTAGTCCTGGAAGCCAATTTTGAAAATTAATATTTATGGAATTAATAATCTAGGTAGATTTGAATCAATAGTGTTAAGTTCCGCTTGTGATTCAAATCTAAACCATTAAGAACATATAAGTTAAATTTGGAATCAATGATGTTAAGTTCTGTCTGCGATTCCTAATTTAACTTCTAAAGAACACAATAGGTTATTTAAGGAAAGGTTCGACACTTGTACAAAAATTTTTGTACAGTGGAACCGGTACGTTTTCCTAGGATTAACCAACAATTGGTATCAGAGCTAGGGTTTGCCTCTGTGTATTTTTAGAATTCAAATAGGTTATGCACATGTCATACATAATTTAGGCAGGAAAATAGTAGGATGTGCTAAATCTTTTGTTGCAGGCTCCAACTATTATGGCTTATTGATATTGTGTGTGATTAGACCCTTGGACATGTCAAGAGCATTATTTGTGTGCATGATTGTATGTATAAAATACAGCAGGAGCTGTATTATTTTTAGAATTTTATTTTTGTTCGATCTAGAATACATGTACATTCCCAGGTGGAATATAGGACCGATATATGTAAAATTCTATTTTTGTTGCGGATCGGATTCTTACAAGGCGTGGTACTTTTGGAGCACCAGAGACGCAACGGAATAAGAAGCAAGATGGATGCGACAACTCGATCCGATGGCGGTGGCTAAAGATGGCAGCAACTAGGGTTGGAGCATACCGAAGACAGTGATGGAAAAGGCCATAATAGTTGGAAAATTAATTTCCAAATTTATTGCTTTTATTTACTGTGATGTTTATATGCATGTGATGTATGCTAACATAGGTTAAAATCCTCATTTTTAAATAACTAAGTGGGAGAGGGATTTTAATAAATCTCATGATCTCCATTACTGGTTTGTAAGTGATGCAACAAGCTTGCGTGTTGGGTCTGAGTGCCTCCATCCACAACGGATGGGTTTGTTACGGATCACTAGATCAAACTTCCTTTTATGGATGGTTAAAGGAAATTATTTAGAAGCGTGTGATCTTCTCCAACTGAAGGGGCACAATCCTATTTAATGGACTTAGTATCAAGTAATGATATACACTTAGACGCATTCAATAGTATCCTCCCCAATGGAGTCACTGCTATGTATTGTGTGACCAAAGTGAAATCAACTATTAATTTTATTTGTCATAAAGTTAGGATGACAAGATAATAAAATTAATGGGTCACACCCTTCTCTTACAAATGTTGAATTTGTATACGTCCACACTAACATGGCATGCAATATTCACGGTGATTCGAGGTGTTGGTTAATTTAAAATAGTATTGTTTGAGGAATCAATATTATTCTAAATTTAGAGTCTTGACCAAAGTTTATTTTTATGATTTTTAGGATGACTTTCAACCCACTAGCCATTATACTGAAAGAGAACAAACTTACCGGTCCCAACTATATTGATTGGAAAAGAAACCTGGACATTGTTCTTCGAAAGCTATAAGTCTATCTTGTTGAGGCTTGCCATGACTGGACGGTGACTCTACGAGGAGATTGAGTATCATAAGAAATGGGTAAAAGCTGATGAGATGGCGGTGTTACATTTTGGCATCTATGTTAAATGTATTGCAACATCGGCATCAAGATTTATCAACGACTTATGTATAATGAACAATCTCAAAGAACTCTTTGGGCACCAGTCGGATTGCTAGGCAAGAGGCAATGAGATAGCCACCATGTCTGAGGGGACACCGTAAGGGATCATATCCTCAAAATGATGGCTTATCCGAATGAAATACAAGTCCTTGGAGGAGAAATCGATGGGAAACCCAGTCGATATAATTCTCCAAACGCTACCAGAAGTTTTGAGCAGTTCCGCCTGAACTATAACATGAACAAAAGAGAGTATATGTTGGTGGAACTTCCGGAGAACTATGGTAGAAGAATATTTCCGCAGTTCTGATTCACTATACTTGAAATGGTTTTACTTCTAAGTCGAAAGGCAAGAAGAAGAAACAAGTCTTTTAGAAAAGAAGGTGAATAAACCTCAGTCAGGAGTAGTAATGGAATGTAGAAGTCAAGGGCAAGTGCTTCATCGCAAGTAGTCGGACATTGGAAGCGGTTGTCCTCATAGGAACCGTAATAATAAAGGTATATCTCATACTCTAATAGTTGAAACTTGTTTAGCGGTGTTATTTTGGTGTGTAGAATCGGAGCCATCGATCATGCTGTATATCTTTTTGGGGTTCCGAGGAACCACGACTATTTGATGGAGAGATAACTCCTACATGGGCAATGCTACTAGGTGGCGGCTATTAGTGGGAGGCTCTACTTATCTTTTGATAGGAATAGAAATTTGATTTTAAGAAATTGTCTTTATGTACCCAGTTTTAGAAAGAATTTAATTTCAGTTTCTAAACTATATTTGGATGGATATTCAGTCTCTTTTAGTAACAATGTCGTTATAAAGAGAAATAAGGTGATTATCTATTCTGGTGCATTAGTTGGCAATTTATACACTTTAAATCCAATTTCTCCTACAAAGAAAAATATGGAAATAAATAACACATCTTCTAACTCTAATAAGAGAAAAGAACCTTCGGAAATGAACCAAACATACCTTTGGCATCTAAGACTTGGACATATTAACTTAAGTAGGATTCAAAGGCTTGTAGCCGATGGACTCTTGGGTTCATTAGAGTTGGAAAACTTTCCAACATGCGAATCTTGCTTGGAAGGTAAAATGACCAAGAGACCTTTTAAGGCCAAGGGGTATAGAGCCAAAGATGCGTTAGAACTTGTTCATTCTGATTTATGTGGTCTTATGTCTATCTAGGCAAGAGGTGGTTATGAATACTTCGTCTCCTTTATAGACAATTATTCAAGATACGGATACATTTACCTGATGCACCGTAAGTCTGAATGCTTTGACAAGTTCAAAGAATATAGGGCTGATGTGGAGAAACGTCTTGGTAAAGTATCAAGACACTATTCCGACTGGTGTATGTTGTTAATAGAGTTTAGGAATTAGTTATCGGGTGGGATTCAATCCCAATTGATCGGTACGCAGAATGGTGTGGTAGAATGAAGGAATATGACTTATGGAAATGGTTAGATCGATGATGTTAGTCATTAGTAATTCTTTTGGGATATGCTTTAGAAGCAATGAAGTACATTCGAATATGGTACCTTCTAAAATAGTTCCTTCTACTCCCATGGAATTATGGAATGGGTGTAAGCCTAGTCTATCATATCGATATGGGGTAGTAGTGTACAGTGTCTTGAAGGAGATCTTGTTGTTGCTACCTTCGGAAAACCTAGAGGTTCAACTTAAAAATTTTGTAAAGGTCTAAACTTTTTCCTAGCTACCATGTGTTCTTTTAAATTAAATATTGGATCGCTCGGAACTTAACACGTTTGATCCAAAACTTAATTTATTTGTTCTTTTAGGTTTTGACTTGGATCTCCTACGGAACTTAACACGTTTGATCCAAATCACCTAAGTTATTAATTTCATTAAATATTAATTTCAAAATTGGTTCCCGATCGACGCTGGCGAGGCACATGTCCTTCTTGGATATGGGAGCAACCACCACCCAGACAAAACCTTTTAAGGAAGCTAATATTTAATTTCCTAAAATAACTTTAGGTCAACCGAAAGAACAATCAAATCAAGGAAAAGAAAATAAAAGAATAAGGAAATATAAAACAAACACTAGAATCGTATGCCTCTTGTATTTAGTATTATTTCAAAAATAACTAGTATGATGCGGAAAGAAAATTACTAGTTATACCTTTTAGAAAGACCTCTTGATCTTCTACCGTATTCCTCTTCTAACCTCTGGGCAACGATCTTCGAGATGAGAACCACCTAGCACCTTCTTCTTCCTTACAAGTTGCCATCAAAACTTCTCCTAGGATGAAGAGGTTCCCACCACCATGCTCCAAGGGATGCTAGAAAGAGGCTTCTCTCCTTCTTCTCCTTCTTAGTTTCGGCCCCAAAGCTATCTCCACCATGAGAAGGTTTCGGCCACACAAAGGAGAGGAGAGGAAAGAAAGGGCCGCCACACCCAAGGAGAAAAGAGAGGAAAAATAATAGAGTTGTTCATCCATGAAGGCACCTTTACCCCCTCTTTATAATCCTTGGTCTTGGCAAATAAGAAATTTAAATAAAAACTTCCTTAATTCTTTTGCCATGAAAAGGAAAATTTATTTAATTAAAATAATTTTTCTTCTCAATTCATATGGCCGATTATACAAATCTCAAGCAAATAAAATTTTAAACACAAATTAAAACTTCCTTATTTGCTTCCGGAAATTTATAAAATTTTTCCAATAATTTTATCCTTCATGATTGGTTAATAAAAGAAATTTTATAAATTAAAATCTTTCTTTTAAACATGTGGATAAAAAGAAAGTTATCTCTAAAAATTAAAATCTCTTTTAATCTACAAATAAGGAAAGATATCAAATCTTTTCTTAATCTTTTGTAGAAACTTATAAAAGAGAATATTTAATTTTAAACTCTCTTTTAAATCATAAACATGATTAAAAAAGGAAAGTTTTCTTAAAATTTAAAATCCACCTTTAATCAACAAATAAGGAAAGATTTTAAACTCTCTTTTAAACATGTGGATGATTTACAAAAAGTTTTTAATAAAAATTAAACCATCCTTTTAATCTACAAATAAGGAAAGAGATTAATCTCTTCTCTTAATCTTTTGTAGAAAGCTTTAAAAGGAAATTTTAATTTTAAACTCTCTTTAAATCATGATATCCACATAAGAAATAATTTTTAATAAAAACCTTTTAATATTCTAGTTGCCTACGGCTCATCCACTTGGTCTTGGCCCTAGCTTGGGTTCCAAGCTTAGCTTGGCCGGACCCATTGGATGGGTAAGAAGGTGGGTATAAATCTCTATATACTAGAGGCTACGATAGAGAGAGAGGAGGAATTGGTTTGTCTCTCGATAAAATTAAGCATCCCGTTGTCCCAGAACACAACTTTTATCAATAATAATTCATTCCACTAAAGAACTATTATTGAACTTCGCACCAATCCCAAATTACATTTTGGGCTCCTTCTTATTATGAGTGTGTTAGTCTCCTTGTGTTTAAGATAACAATGTCCACTAATTAAGTAAATTATCGACAACTCACTTAATTAATATCTAGCTCCAAGAATAGTACCACTCAACTTCATCATGGACTAAGTCCACCTGCAGGGTTTAACATGACAATCCTTATGAGCTCCTCTTGGGGACATTCTCAACCTAGATCACTAGGACACAGTTTCTTCTATAATCAACAACACACTATAAGTGATATCATTTCCCAACTTATCGGGCTTATTGATTTATCGAACTAAATCTCACCCATTGATAAATTAAAGAAATAAATATCAAATATATGTGTGTTATTATATTAGGATTAAGAGCACACACTTCCATAATAAGGTCTTTGTTCCTTTATAAAGTCAATATAAAAGGAACGACCTCAAATGGTCCTACTCAATACACTCTAAGTGTACTAGTGTAATTATATAGTTAAGATAAACTAATATCTAATTACACGACCTTCCAATGGTTTGTTCCTTTCCATCTTGGTGAAGTGAACTCGCTTATAATTTATAAAGTATCGATAACATGATCTACGTGTGACACACACACCATGTTATCTATAATATAAATTAATTGAACAACTACATTTATCACAAATGTAGACATTTGACCAATGTGATTCTTATTTCTAGATAAATATTTTACAAAAGCTAGGCTTTTAGTATACATTCTAACAATCTCCCACTTATACTAAAAGACTTATTCCTTTTGTTAGCCTACTTCCCTTTCAAAAGCTCTTGCCTTAGGTCATCAATCTAGGCAACAACTTCTCCTCGTTTATACAATTTCTTGTATTGGGTGGTACTTGCGTTTACTTGCCTTATAGACTTATGGTTTCTTGAGTTTGCTACTGCACCAATATTATTACAATAAATTGTAATAAAACCAGAAATCATATCTAAGTCTATCTTGAGGTTATTGAGTCATTTAGCTTTTATGGCTACCTCGAGGCTTGCCAAGCTTCTATGGTGGAGTCCGAAAAACACCTATGCTTATCACTCTTCCATAGTTATGACTTTTCCTCCTAAAGTAAACACAAAACCCCGAGGTTGACTTATTATTGTCCCTATCCGATTGGAAGTTTAAATCCATGCAACCACAAGGACTAAATTAACTTGTAAGCTAGCATATAATCTCTAGTGCCTCTAAGGTACTTAATATATCATGCTTTGATCCATTCCTTGTCCAGGTTACTGATATCTGCTAACTATGCCCTTGGCAAAACAGATTTTCTCGTGCATAGCATACATTAGGCTTCTACCGGTAAGCATAAGCGCCTTTATTTCCTTTATCTCCTTTGATGTCTACAGAGACATATCTTTAGATAAAGTTACTCCATCCTGAAAAGGTAAGAAACCTTTCTTGGAGTTTTGCATGCTTAAAACGAGCAAGGATTTTTCCGATGTATGAAGCTTGGGATAAGTAAAATATTCTTTTTTTGCGATCCCTTATTACTTTGATCTCAAGAATATATACATTCTCCCAAGTCCTTTATATCGAATTATTTGGACAACCATACCCCTACTTTTGACAACATTTTGATATTGTTTCCAACTACCAAAAATGCTATCTACGTATAGTACAAGAAATACCACCATGTTTCCATCACACCTTTTGTATACACAAGACTTATTCGTTTACTCAATAAATCCATAGGTCTGGATTACTTTGATAAACCGGATATTCCAAGACCTTGAAGCTTTGCCTCAGTCCATAGACTAACTGAGCTTGCACACAAGATGCTCTTAGCCCTTTGCAATGAACCCTTCTGGTTGCTTTATATGGATGCTTTCATCAAGACTTCCATTAAGGAATGCTGTCTTGACATCCACTTGCCAAATAGATAAAAAAATCCGGATAGACTTAAGCATGACTACCAGTGAAAAAGTTTCCTTTTTCATCAAGCCTTGCTTTGAAAGTTACTACCTTCCTTTCTATCCCTCTTTTCCTATTATAAACCTTTTTTACTACCTTCCTTTCTATCCCTCTTTTCCTATTATAAACCTTTTAACACCCAAAGGCTTTTACACCATTTGGTGGTTCTACAAGCTTCCAGATTTTATTAGAATACATATATTCTAATTCTGTTATTCATTACTCTTTGCGAAGATGTTGCATCTTTATCTTGGAGTGTTTCGTCATATGTCCGGAGATCAGGTTCATGTCCTCCAGGGATCGAGTCCAAAAACTCTCCCAAAACATGAATCTTTTTAGGTTGCCTAACAACCCTCCCACTACGACAAGGCACTTTCTGCAATTGTGTATCATTTGTGATAAGTGTTGCAGTTTCCTTGTGGTATCTCATCTTGTACAGTTGGTGCTAGATTAGACATGCCTTTTATTATTTCCTTAAGAACAAATTTTCTTATGGGCACATGGTTTATTACATAGTCCTTTTCTAAAAATCGATCATTGATGCTAACAATGACCTTCTGATTTTTAAGACTATAAACCTACTTTCATTTCACTAGGATAACCCACAAACAAGTGAATTCCTGTCCAACTTATCATTGTCTCTCTCTTACGTATGTGTATGGACTGCATCAAATATGTTTAAAATAGGCTTACGCCTATTCGGATTCTATGAGTGAGAGTTCGACTTTAGAAGGTACTATATTCACTCCGTTTCTAGAGTATATCCTTAAAATGATTTTGATAATATTCTTAATAACTCATCAATCTACTTATTTCCATAAGAGTCCTATACCTTCCTTTTCCTACACCATTCACTGGGGTGTACAGTGCTTAGTTTGGATTGACCTACTACTCGATAAATGACTCTAAATTCTCCCAGAGGTGCCCGATCTTCTGTAGTGTCTTGATACTTTTACTTTTGTCGTTTCTCACATCGACCTCGTACTTTGAACTAATCAAAGCACTTGACTTACGGCACATCAAGTAAATATATCAGTATCTCAAATAGTTGTATATAAAATAGATGAAATATTTGAAACAACCTCTTGCCTGGATGCTCATAGGATCACACAAATCAGAATGAACCAATTCCAATATATCTTTGACTCTATACCCCTTAGACTTAAAAGCTTCTTGGTTATTTTTCCTTCCAAGTAAGACTCGCAGGTTGGAAAGATTTCCACTACTAATGAACCCAAAAGTTCATCAGCTACCAATGAATCCTACTCAAGTTAATATAACCTAGCCTTAGAAGCCAAAGATATAATTGGTTCATTTTCGAAGGTTACTTTCTCTTAAAGTTAGAAGATGTGTTACTAATTTCCATTTGTTGCATCGTGAGAGTTATTGGATTTATAAATTGCCAACCAACGTATCAGAACAGATAACTTCCCTCTTGTTCTTAATAACAACTTTGTTATTAAAAGAGGCAGAATATCAAGTTCTTTGAATAGTTTAGAAACTGAAAACTAGTTCTTTCTAAACTTGGTGCGTAAAGACAATTACTCAAAAATCCATGTTTTATTCTTATCAAAAGATAAACATCTCCCACTGCAACAACTACCATTTTTACAATAGTGCCCATGTAGACAGTGTTTTAATTTTCATTTAGTTAGTTGGGTTTCTTGGAACCTTGCAATGAATTGCGGACATGATTAATGGCATCTGTATCTACACTCCAGGTTCTGGTAGATAACACCACTAAACATGTTTCAACTAATGAATTAAATACACCTATATTGTTCTTAGTTCTAAAAGAGTTTACCTTAATGTCCAAGTCCTATTTCCAATCATTACAATTGGGATTACTAAGTCTTTCTTATAGTATGACTACTAGGGGATTGACAAACATTTTAAATCCTAAGAATCACAAAAATACTTGGTCAAGATCAACTCCTTAAAAATCCCCATGAATTTTGTATGCCACGATAGTGTGGGACGTATAAAATCGAAGAAGAGATTTTATTCATTAATTTTATTATCTCGTCAACTTTACTTTATGACGAATAAAATTAATAGTTGATCTATCTTTGATCAAATATTTGGTCAAAACTTTGAATTTAAAAATATTGATTCCTCAAACAATATTATTTATATTCACCAACAACTCAGAATTTTGCATGCCACGTTAGTGTGGACGTATACAAATTCAACATTTGTAAAGGAGGTTTTAACCCATTAATTTTATTATCTTGTCAACCTAACTTTATGACAAATAAAATTAATAGTTGGTATCATTGGTCACACAAATAATAGCAGAGACTCCGATGGGGAGGATACTATTAGATGTGTCTAAGTGTATACCATTACTTGACACTAAGTCCATTAATAAGATTATGCCCTTCCGTTGGGGAAGATCAGCTCTTAATTAACTTCCTATAGTCATCCAAAATGGAAGTCTATTCTAGTGATCCAAACAAGCTCATCATGGAGGAAGGCACTCAGGCCAAGCTTGTTTGCATCACTTACAAACCAGTAATGGAGGGATTTACTTAAAAATCCCTCCCACTTAGTTATTTATAAATGAGGAATTTTAACTATGCTAGCCTACTAAATATGTAAACTAACATCACACAACACAATATAAAAGCAATAAATAGAAAATCTAATTTTCAACTATTGTGGCTTTTATCTCTTGTTGTCCTCAGTTCATTCCCATCCTTTATATTAGCTGCTGTGCTACAAAGTCAGCTATCACATCCATCTTGCTCCTACTTCCAGCTGCACCTTTGGTCCTTAGAAGGTTCCACTTTGCAAGATTCGATCCATGACATAAATAGAATTTTACATTTTGATCCTATATTCCTCGAAGGAATGTACATGTAAACTAGATCGAACATAAAATAAAATTTACATTCATCGATCCTATATTCCATAAAAGGAATGTACATGTAAACTAGATCAAAATAAAATCCTAATAAATTAATATACTCCTCAGTATTTTATCAATCATGCACACACAATAAATGCCCTTGACATGTCCAGGGTCCAATCACACAATAAGCCATAATAGTTGGATCCTGCATCCACAAAGTTAGCACATCCTACTATTATCCCGCCTAAATTATATATGACATGTGCATAATTAAACTAATACCAAATACTGAGGCAAAACCTAGCTCGATACCAATTGTTGGTTGCTACTCTAAACCTAGAGGTTCCCACATAAAATTTTGTACAAAGGTCTAAACCTTTTCCTAGCTACCATGTGTTGTTTTAAATTAAATATTGGATCGCTGCGGAACTTAACACGTTTGATCCAAAACTTAATTTATTTGTTCTTTTAGGTTTTGACTTGGATCTCCTCTGAACTTAACACGTTTGATCCAATCAAGTTATTAATTCATTAAATATTAATTTCCAAAATTGGTTCCCAGACTTACATGGCATGGGACATGTCCTTCTTGGATATGGAGCAACCACCACCAGACTAGACAAAACCTTTTAAGGAAAGCTAATATTTAATTTCCTAAAATAACTTTAGGTCAACCAAAAAGAACAATCAAAAAAAGAATATTATATCGAAAACAAATCGAAACACTAGAATCGTATGCCTCTTGTATTTAGTATTATTTCAAAAATAACTAGTATGATGCGAAAAGAAAATTACTAGTTATACCTTTTAGAAAGACCTCTTGATCTCAGTATTCTCTTCTAACCTCGACGCTGTGTGGCACCGATCTTCCGAGATGAGAACCACCAAGCTTCTTCTTCCTTACAAGTTTTGGCCATCAAAACTTCTCCTAGGATGAAGAGGTTCGCCACCACCACCATGCTCAGGGATGCTAGAAAAGGCTTCTTCCTCCTTCTTCTTTAGTTCCGCAAAGCTATCTCCACCATGAGAAGGTTTCGGCCACAAAGGAGAGGAGGAGAGGAAGGAAGAGGGCCACACCCAAGGAAGAAAGGAGGAGAGAAAATAATAGAGTTGTTCATCCATGAAGGCACCTCTACTACCTCTTTTATAATCCTTGGTCTTGGCAAATAAGGAAATTTAAATAAAACTTCCTTAATTCTTTTATGAAAAGGAAAATTTATTTAATTAAAAATAATTTTTTCTTCTCAATTCACAATGGCCGGCCATTATACAAATCTCCAAGCAAATAAAATTTTAAACACAAATTAAAACTTCCTTATTTGGAAATTTATAAATTTTTCCAATAATTTTATTCCTTCATGATTGGTTAATAAAAAGAAATTTTATAAATTAAAATCTCTTTTAAAACCTGTGGATAAAAAGAAAGTTATCTCTAAAATTAAAATCTCTTTCAATCTATAAATAAGGAAAGATATCAAATCTTTTCTGAAACTTATAAAAGAGATTATTTAATTTTTAAACTCTCTTTTAAATAATGAACATGTTTAAAAAGTAAAGTTTTCTTAAAATTTAACATCCACCTTTTAATCACTAAATAAGGAAAGATTTTAAATTTTTAAACTCTCTTTAAACATGTGGATGATTTACAAAAGTTTTTAATAAAAATTAAAACCATCCTTTTAATCTACAAATAAGGAAAGAGATTAATCTCTTAATCTTTTGTAGAAAGCTATAAAAGGAAATTTTTTTAAACTCTTTTAAATCATGATATCCACATAAGAAATAATTTTAATAAAAAACCTTTTAATATTCTAGTGGTGGCCACTCTACATATCCATCCACTTGGTCTTTGGCTGGTTCTACTTGGGTTCCCAACTAGCTTGACCCATTGGATGGTAAGAAAGGTGTCGGTGGGTATAAATCTCTATATACTAGAGGCTACGATAGGCGGAGGAATTGGTTTGGTCTCGATAAAATTAAGCATCCCGTGTTCGTCCACGAACACAACTTAATTTATCAATAATAATTCATTCCACTAAAGAACTATTATTGAACTACGCACCAATCCCAAATTACATTTGGGCTCCTTCTTATTATGGTGTGTTAGTCTCCTTGTGTTTAAGATAACAAATGTCCATTAATTAAGTAAGTTACTGACAACTCACTTAATTAATATCTAGCTCCAAGAGTAGTACCAACTTCATCGTCGCCATGACTAAGTCCTGCAGGGGTTTAACATGACAATCCTTGAGCTCCTCTGGGACATTCTCAACCTAGATCACTAGGACACAGCTTCCTTCTATAATCAACAACACACTATAAGTGATATCATTTCCCAACTTATCGGGCTTATTGATTTATCGAACTAAATCTCACCCATTGATAAATTAAAGAAATAAATATCAAATATATGTGCTTGTTATTATATTAGGATTAAGCATAATAACTAAGGTCTTGTTCTTTTATAAAGTCAGTATAAAAAGAACGACTTCAAATGGTCCTACTCAATACACTCTATGTACTAGTGTAATTATATAGTTAAGATAAACTAATATCTAATTACACTACGACCTTCCAATGGTTTGTTCCTTTCCATCTTGGTCGTGAGCTACTGTTTATAATTAAGGTACTGATAACATGATCTGTGTGTGACACCACATCTACAATATAAATTAATTGAACAACTACATTTATCACAAATGTAGACATTTGACCAATGTGATTCTTATTTCTAGATAAATATTTTATACCAAAAGCTAGGCTTTTAGTATACATTCTAACAAGTTGAATCACGATATATCTCATGGTTATATCCAAAGGAACAAAAGGTGGTTTGTTTTATAACTTCCTTAAGAAGATCATTGTTAGCACCAATGCTCGATTTTTAGAAGAAGATTATGTAATGAACCATAAGCCCATGAGTGAAATAATTCTAGAAGAAATTAGAGAGGACACGCTCCACTTTAGTACCAGACAAGATGAAGTACCACGAAACTACAACATGTGTCACATTGATCCCGTGGTAAGAATGGGGCCCACCCTCCAAGGGTCCCACTTAAGGACGGATGGAGTGCAAGGATAATGGTCCCGGAGCTATAGATAACCCATCCATGGGCTTGGGTTTTCGGCGCCAGGGAGGATCTAGGGGGGCAGTCCCCGTTGGGACCTAAGCGGCGGGTGGTCCGCCGGCCAAGATAAGGCGAGGAGAAAAGGTGGCCGAGCGGCCTATGCGCCGGCTGGATATGGAATATCGCGGCATGTCGATGATTAGGCCTACATAAGATCGCGATGGAGGATCTTGCATCATGGAATGGTTGATACAAGAGTGATGGCCTCATGGGCGCCAGCGGGTCCGTCATATGGGCATGGCCCTTCCAGCAGACCATGCACGGCATGGTCAAGCAGCTGCTTTGATCGCACGGAGGCTTTTCTATATAAGGCCTCCATTTCTTCACCGGAGGTATGCTCGTCTTCATCTTGAGGCTACCTTCGTCATTCCTCGACTTGGCGTCGCCTGGCCCCGCGTGACGCCCCGTTTTTGCAAGTTCAGTACAAGATCCGAGAGACGCCACGTGCCGTTCCGGTCCGACTCTTGGTTGAGACAGATCAAATTGGCGCGTCTGTGGAACGCTCCCGCATCCGATCGGAGACAATGGCGGTGGGGACCTGCAGTGACGCTTTCACAGGAACTCATACGGCGAGATAAGGGCGCCAAACTCATGGAGCAAAACAAAAAGCATCCGCCGCCGTGCAAAGCATGACTGCGTCATGGCCGGAAGCACCTCCAACCACCGCTGCATTCCATCGGGCCTTGTTTTCGCACCACCATACCGGCGATAGAGGATCTTCCTCGGATGAAATGCCAAGGATGAGGAAGGAAAAGCTCCCAGCGGACTCTCCCGAGCGGATCAATCGTCAATTTTCGGAGGTTATCCTCGAGACCCTCTGCCCAAGCATTACGTGCCTCCGTGATCGAATACAATGGAACAACGGACCGGATGATCATCTAGGCAAGTTCGAAAACAGCTCCCATCCATCGGTGATGGGTAAAGTGTAAGTTTTCCTTACCACCCTCTCGGGATCGGCTCAGCGGTGGTTTCAAGGTTGGACGGATCCATCCACGAGCTTCAAGGAATTCGAGCGGCCTTCCTCCACCACCGCCGGTCCGTGACGGCGTTACGGAAGACAAGTGTCGACTTTTGCCATCAAGCAGAGCCGAGAGAATCGCTTACATTAATTCGACCGAGTTCAACCAGGCGATGGATATCCCAACGCCGAAGCAATGATGAATGCCTTCACGCAAGGCCTTGTGGGCGGGGACTACTGCTGACCGAGATTATGATCACATGCGGACCAATACATAAATGTGGAAGAAGCGCCAGCTTCGGAGGAAGCTCGAGCGGACACCTATTCATGCCGGACCGGAAGCGACAAGCCGCTCGAAGCTAGAGGACCGAGGACCAGGTCAAGCAAGCCCCACACGGATCTCACGTAAAAGGTGGCGCGCCACCAAGGCTAAGAAGAAGGTGGACTATGTTACGCTCCCCACGACACGGATCGCATAACACGGGAGTTGCCTTCCCTTGTGTCGCTAATCATTGAAAGCGGCGGCGATCTCCCACAGCAGGTGAGACTTAGTGAAGAACCCGCACGGGCGTGCGATCGCACCCGAGGCACCCGGGGGCGAGAGAATCGCTGGGCGTCCGGGAGCAGTCGACGGCCGTCCGCTCGGGAGGAGGAAAATAGGAGCAATACTTCCGAGGCGAGATCAAGCGTTATTGCTGGCGGGCCGGGAGAGACTCAATCGAGCTGTAGGCAGGCGGGCAGTCGCGCTACGATCCACCGGTCGGTTGCGGCGAGGCGCGAGTGGGCCGGAAATCACTGGACCCGAGGACTTAGAAGGTAAGTGTTGCTACGACGACCTTGCTGCTCATTAAAGATAGTAAATTACCATTCACAGGCGTTTGTTGACACAGGAAGTTGATCGACATCATATTCGAAGGCGTTCGATCGGTTACAAATTGATCGCGGCAGCCTCCGCAACAACCCCGCTCTACGGGTTTCACTGAATGCGGTCGGACAAATCCGGTGGCCACCTCGGCGAGGAGAAGAGCCGCTCGAGGACCGGACAGTTAACTTCGTGGTGGTCGACTCTCCTCATCCTACAATGTCATTTGGGCCGACGGCGCCGGCCGGCTGATTGTCTCAACCTTCCATCGAAGATAAAGTTCCCGTGGAAGACAAAGTAGGAGAGTGCGGGAGATCTGCTTGTGCGGTATAGAGATGATCCGGCGGAGGCTTCTTCCGGAAGGCTCCCCAATTGAGGCACATGCCATGCAGAAACCTCCACTTTAATTTATGAAAGGAGAAGTCCAGATCCATCCGACCGGATCGGGCCCCACTACTTATTGATCGCCTCGATCTGGCGGAAGCGAAGAAAGGATCCAGCCTCCACGAAATCATGATGTCTTCGATACGGTAGTGGTTAATAGGATTTCACGAGCCCATAAGCGCTGTGCGGTGCAATCCGACCTCAGGCGCGGAAGCAGGAAAAAGGGACTTGTGGTGCGGCGGAATGCCATTATCCTGGCGGAAGTAGAAAAACTTCCGACCACATCAGTGCGTGGGTTCATGGCCAACAGAGTCTTGGTCTCCAAGCCAGCGGCAAGTGGAGGTGCGACGACTTTGAAGATTTAAACAAGGCATGCCCCAAAGGATTTTATCCTCCTGGATAGATCTGGTGGACTCCCGCGTGGCGCGAACTAATTTGCATGCTTGATGCTTACCAAGGATATCATCAAGTCGCTTCCGGAAGACCAAGAAAAGTAAGCCATGTGTTGACGTACATATTGTTACAATGTGATGCGCGGATTGAAGAATGCCGGGCCACCTATCGCTTGATGAACAAGGTTTTCAAGGAGCAGATCGCGAAATCGGAAGTTTATGTTGGCGACATTCTTATCAAATCCGTCCTGCCGATCTTTCAAGGATATGGAAGAAACCTTCCGCAAACCATGACCTTAGTCAAGTCCACGAAGTGCCTGTTGTAAGACTAAAGGCGTTCTAGGTACTGCGGGGCGGGGAATGAAAGTCCAGCGAGGTGACGCAAGTCCCAACATCTGAGTCTAGAAAATACTAGAGAAGTGCCCCTAGAAATACTGTAGATAGCTGCTTTATCGGTTCCTCGGAACCCATGGTAGACCTTCCATTCTTCAATCACGACCGGTTAAAGCCTTCCAAGTTCAGTTGGGATGAAGAATGTGATGAGAGCATTTGAAGAGTTGAAGTTGAAGATATCTTAATTTCGCCTGCAGTGTTCAAGCCGATCAGTGAGTCACTTTATATGTGTCATAGCCGTCAGCCCAGCCATCATGGGCTCGTCACTTGGCGACGGCGAAGACTGATGGATTTTTAAACCCATTATTTTAAGAGCGGTGTCCTTTAAGGCTTTAAGAATCTAGCTTTACGCTTTAGTTCTTACCCGCTTTCGGCATAGCCGTATTTCTTGCTCCTGTTGTTAATAGGACGAGCGGGTCCTCGGAAGACCATCTTGTTGAATCCGAGCCACAGACGGCCGCCCAGTGGACGGCGAGCATGGTGAATTTGATATCCAATATCCGGCCCAATCGCTCGGCGATTTTAAAGCCCGATCTGGCGAGGTGTAAAGGCCGTGTCAGCAAGGCGGGCACGAAGCTAAGTGTGGATGGATCCTCACTCGGCTTGGAAGTGGGAATATTACTACTCCCGGGAGAAGATGCACCTATCACCGCTGATTACAAAGCTACAACAACGGCGGTATGAGGCTCTAAGCAGTTGCGGCGGCGCGACATGTGAGGCCCGGCTCGGGCGTGCTGATACGATTCACATTCGGCTGATAGTCACTTCCGACCTTTGAAATCAGCGTGTTGGCTCAAACTTAAGGCCTTTGAAAACTCAAAGCTACTTTCCAAGAGGTGCTGATTCAGAAGATCCCTGACCTGAGAACCAGCACTGGCGAGTTAGCCAAACTCGCGAGCTCAATAACGCCTACCGCTCAAAGAACTAAATTGAAAACGCCACTGTGGCGCATAACACTTGGATGGCACCACATTTCAAGTGACCGGAGGACACCCATTATAGAATTCCTCCGCTCAGCACCACACCGATGATTGATGAATCTTATCTCGTAAGAAGAGCCATTGTCTACACTACTCCAGACCGCTTGACAAGAAAGCTCGCGCCTTTGGCTCGATAAAGCTCGAGGACCCAAATTTTACATCCTCCGTGAAGGCATCAAGGACTTCATGCAGTCATCCGAGCTGATTACCATCGCCAAGAAGATCCTCTTGGCTTGACACTTGGCCGACTTTTACAAACAGATGCCGCATGATCTACATACCTTCATGCCGTATATATCATAAACTTCTCCCAATCGCCCCAGAGAGATGAAGGCATCAATCATCTCATGTCCGCTCGATCAATGGGGAATGAGAGCCAACCATTTCATGGCTAACGGGCAGAGAAATTTACTAGTGGCGAGATTATTTTCCAAGTGGTGAGGCCGACATCATGTAAGATCATCGAACAGATGGTTAAAAAATTCATTTGGCAACACATTATTTGTTTGCTCGCAGATCCGATCAGCAATCCGGCTAACCAAGCAGCTTTGCTGTGAAGATGTTAGAGGATTTACAAAAAGCTACAGATTGAAAGCAACATTTCACGTCCGTAGCCTATCCTCGAACAGCGTGATCGCCAAGTGAGTCGCCAGTGTGGATACCGGCCAGTTGTTGCGGGTTGGAATGGCCGACCGATTTAGACCAAAAGCAGACAAAGAAGCGACAGGGGCCGTCTTGTGGGCTATCGACGGCCAAAAGAATCACCGAGCATACAAATAAGCGAGTTCGATCCGTTCAAGGCTGGTAAGTGACAACACCTGTGACCAAGGATGCAACACATGAAATGTGAGACAGGAGAGAGCAGCTCGGATCGTACCGTGTACTGCGGACCTCATTCCCGGATCAAGTGTGGGAATCTTCTCTGCGAAAGTCAGCGTCGGTCAGGGACGGTCGGCAATGCTTGGCGGGCTTCAATCAAAAACTCGCGAGCCAGATCCGACAGACGACGAACGCTACGCACTGGATGTGATCCAAGGCGAGTGCGCCCGATAGAGATGGTATCAGACGTAAATCAGAACCCTCGACTTGCATTTTGACTAAATGAAAGAGGCGGGGTGAAGGTATATGTTCAGAAGCTAATCACCACATATATTTTTTAAATACAGAGCGACCGGTCACGAGAGGAAAAGTATCGAAGGAGGGACTTGGATAATGCCGTTCGGTTCGTAAATGGCCCCGGGCGACGCAAGGCGATCGTGAGGCGTAGGAGCGTACTGACTGGCTAGAATCATATGACAAATCGAGTCCCGCGTGCCGCGTAGGCCCGCCCAGCGGAAGAAGTATATTATCGTAGTAGTAATGGACTCGGATCTCGGAGGAGGTCCGCCAAAATACTCGGCGAGTATATTATCGTTACAAAGGGCATTATCGCTCGGGCATTTTATTAACGTCTATCAAATTGAAATATGCCCTATAAATATCAAATGGCGTGGGTGGCGAGGCCGTAACTCGGCGGAGCTGGCCACCGACCGAGCCGGCCAAATCGTTATCGGAGTGCGTGCAGACCAGCTATAAATACTCGGCACCGCGTATAAATATCATGACCCGAGCAAAGCTTCCACCGTAAAGCGTAGGAGAAGTAAAGCTAATATTCTCCTCAGCGTGAAGTAAAAGACGCAGATGCGTCTAGATTTACCGAAGGCGACTATAACATGATGATCCAGATAGGACGAATCTAGTCAAAACGCTATAGCCGCCACCGATGCCATCTAGCTGACGGAGCAGTGCTCATCGAGTTACACGGTGTATAAATCTCATGTGCCGGCTCAGCGCCGACGTTACAATCTCCGTGAGTGGCCGGACGTTAACGTTAAAGTCGTTAAGTGAACGTAGCCCGGAAACCCAGCTAGCTAATAAGATCATGCAGCAATGCACGTCGGCCAGGCCTCACGCTGCCACCGAAGCATCTGGCCGGCTAAGCCAGAGATCAGGCCAGCTGCTGATGCATTCATATATAATCAAGCGTCAAAATCGAGGTGCGAAAAGCGACGCGCATCGCAGTTATGCAGCCTGGTGCCCAAGTGGTGACCGCCCCATTTATAAATAATAAATCCGGCGCTGGCGGGTTAAACGGTAAACGCCGTGAATCGAGGCTGAAACCGCGAGCCCGGCGATCCGCGTATCAGTCTAGCCGTCTGCCAAGGCCGTTAACTATAAATATATGATCAGAGCAGTGCGTGTCTCAGGCACTGCGTAGGCCTACGACTGGGCCATATATAACCGTGTAAATGAGCAGTCTACGTTAGAGTATCGATAAATATCATATCCATCGAAATCGTGTACGGGCTATAAAGATATCGGCGAAATGGGATAAGAAGGCAATCCCACGGTAAAAGGCAGCACGGACGCTAGAGGCGCGGCTAGAGGCCGCTATAATATCCGGCGGCCGTGCAGACTGACGTTAAAGTGATGAGCGATAAAATCCAGCATGCACCGACAAGGGCGAGAGCGCGACTTGTGAGCGGTCAATGTGCTACTGCTAGCGAGCGGGATATTCTCGCAGTCATGGTAGATACCGGCCGAGACGCCGCAGTCGCCGTCGACCGATGAAACGCCCGGCGGGTAAATAGGCCATATAAATATATGAGCCATAGGCCCCGGAAATAAATATCGGATCGTTATAGCATGTGCGGATCGATACGAGAAATGCCGCTGGTCAATTATATAATAATAGCGAGACGTCGGGACGAGTTAAGCGGAAATAGTGTTAAGCCGAGAATATGGATAACATATCGAGGCGTAGAGCGTTAAAGTCGGCCAAGAGGCAGCGTGACAGGGTAACGTGTCCAAACGTTAAAAGATCAAAGAGGCAGTAAGTCTATAAATCGCCCACACTTCCTTAAATAGCGATCGTCGGCGTCGTTAAACACTTCGCGGAAGAACAGGTCGATACCACGGGTATATAATCGCTCGCCATCCCGATGCCCCAGGCACCGAGATCGCATGAGAGAGTCCGTCGATCGAGCCCAGTAGCAGCCGGTTACAAGTGCAGATTGATTGCAAGTTGCGACCCGAGGCGGTTTGGATGCGCTAGTTCTGTATCAGCCGTGGCCATTAGGCCGGCTATTAGGAAATAAGTCAATTGGATTAATCCGGCTTAGTAGGAAGCTAGGGAGTCTCGATGCTCTGAATCTCTAATCGACAATGAAGGGAACAAAAATACAAACAGAAACATAAGGGCGTTGAGCAGCGAGATACAAATTTTTGCATCATGACGCGATAAGCGCGCCAGAAACAAGGACTGCATTTGCTGAATTAAAGAATATGACAACAAGGATATCATCAATCATCGCTCTCAGGGTCTTCAAATTAAAAAGATATCATGGCCGTGTGGCCGGAATTTGGAATGGCTTGTCGTCGGTGGCCCCCATGGTCTTGGTAGCCTCATTGAAGCCACAATCGGCGCCCTTGAGGAAAGCTCGAGTATTCTTGTTGTTAGCACAGCTCTGACTGGCTCCCGCCGGCTCTCCCTCTTTATATTTATGCCAGCTCGGGCATAAGGTGGGTCTTATGACGCCCACCTCGGCCTTTTGTGGGCGGGAGTTAAGATCTTCCCGCCATTGAGCTCGCCTTCTATGCATCTAATTCCACTTTGATCTAGGGCGGACTTAGAGCTTTCATTTTATCCGGATCGGCAATCGCTGCCTCTTGGCCTTCCAGGCTTCACGTCTGATCGGGTTTCTTCACCAAGTCTTGAGTCGGGCCACCTCAGCGGCCCGGTGTGTTGTTCGGCCTGGGGTTGTTCCCGTTATTAGCGGACCCCCGACAATTGAAGTTTTCCGGAGACCTCCGGCTCATTGGCCAGAAGCGGCTGAAATGGCGATTTGCTCAGCCCAGTATAGGAAATAGCAATCGGGGATCTCAAATGGTGGCGTGGAGCAGGAAGAAAATGAATACAGGTAGCTTTTGTTGCATGTTGTTGTCGTAGAAACTGCTTGGGCGTCATGAGGGCCCGGCAGATGCGCGTCCTCAAAAAGCTTGTAGCGGATTACGTCGAGGTTATTCGTGAAACCCGGGACTTGGGGCCGATCGTGAATGATAAATATTCTCGATGGGGAGTCGGAGGGTGAAGATGTGATGGTTGGGTGGCGGTCGGCGCTTCTTCCAATTCTTGATCGCTGGCGGAGGACTCCCCTATGGTGGGTTGCATGTCGATGTAGCGGCGAGTCAGGGAGGGAGAGTCGGCGGGCTGCTTGAGGCGATGACCGAGTCGATTGCTGACGGCGTGCGTCAGACAATGCTTGATCGGCTCAAATGATTCCCCCTGCCCAGGGCGGCGGAGGACGAGGAGTCCTCTTCGGCGTTTCGCGAGTTCTGGCAGTGGATCCCGGCTGGGGACTCCAAGCTCTGCTTTGGAGAGGAAAGCAGAATGCACACCTCAACCTCGGTTAGGCGGTGGGTGACTTCATTTTGAGGCCATTTCGTCCCCCACTCCTCACAGCAATTCTTGAGGCCGAGGCTGGGATAAGACCCGCTCGTGAGTTCTCTTTTAGTCGCCTTGATTTCACTTGGACTTCAACTTGGATATTCGGTGGCCTTGAGAGCATGACTTCAGGCACGTTAAAGAAATTAAAATCAATTAGACAAAAGACTAAGAGTAAAGTCCTTACTCGTCCCGGATGGGGAGGTTTGCGGGCAGGAGACAATCCGAAATATACAACATGAGAAACAGGCGGGTGATCTTGTATTCGGTGGCCCAGGATAACAGGTTAAGCATGAAGATAGGATGGGTTGCTTCTAGACTTGCCGAGCTCACAGTCGGCCTGATGATACGCCATTTGGTCTTGAATTTTGGCCGCTTTCGGAAGTCGGATGTAGAAGAAAAAACTCCTTCCGATTGTTTGTTGGGTGGCGTATTATCAAAATCTAAGCCTATTCTACTTTGGAAGATAAAGGTGCGGCTCCGGATTGTTTAGGGTAGAAGAAGAAGTAGAATATTTTGGGGAATTAGAGAGGATCTTGTGCGGCTTAAAGGGCGACTACCCGGCTCGGCCCTGAGTCGGCCTGAGTTGGTAGGCGGGGATTCGAAAATAATTACAAACCTCAAAATAAAGGGATGGGTGGTGGGGCCTAAGGCCAGCCACAGGTTGGTCAGAGAAAAACAAATGGTGCCCGGTCGGCGGGTGCGTAGAGACATTCGGGCCAGATTCGCTGGCTATTTCATAGTCCTTGGGGTCCATCGTCCAGACAAGGCGGCGCCCTCCTCCTCATCAAGCCGGCTCTCCGTGATAAATTACCGAGACACAGACTCCAGCAGTGAGTTCGGAGGAACTTGCCATCTCGGAGCCAAGAAAAAGGCTGACACGAGAAATCGGGAAGAGATAGGGCAAGAAGGTAGAACAAGTTGGGAGGGAGCTTTGTGAGGAGAGAAGCTTCTTGAGGAAGGTGAGCAGAAAAGGATCACCCGAAAGAGCCGAAGACCACCGAGAAAGCTAGCTGGGGCGGCGGAATGATCTCTGGCAGACACCTTCAATGAAAATTAGCGATGAAGCAGAGAATACGGTAAAGCGGTGAGGGGCTTTATCTGAGCAGTACAGTGGCCTCACGTCCAGATTGGATGCAGTCCGGAAGGCAGTCATCGTCAGCCGTCCAGTTTCGAAGAATAACCGAGCGTCCATACATCACGGATCATCCACAGCGCCGCGCAGAGAACACGTGGGCGCTCTGTCGCCAGGGCACAATTAATGCATATGCAGCGCGTATGAAACAATGAAAAGGATTTGCGTGATTTTTGAAGATCTGAATGGCAAACATCTGTTGACTGACAAGACAACCCGGATGAAGAGCCGAGCAGCTGAATTTGGAGGAAGGGCGAGAGCGGCCCCACCGGACACTATGGCGGCGGAAGGCGGCGATCTCGCCACTTTCGGACACATAGTCCGGTCGATCCGGACTCCTTTGCCTCGCCGACTAGACTTGAAGGGAAGCGAAGTGATCCGTGATGAAATAGAGGCCCACCCTCAGAAGGGTCAACTGGGGGCGGATGGAGGTGGCCAATGGATAATGGTCAGCGGGCTAGATAACCCATCCATGAGCAGTTCGGCCTTAAAGCGGGAGGATCTAAGGGCCGAGCAGGAGTCCGCTCAGGCTGGGACCTAAGGGCCAGGCGGGTGGTCGCTCGGCGAATAAGCGAGGAGAAAGGTGGCCGAAGCGGCCTATGCTCGCTCGGCTCGGGATTATGGAATATCGGCGGAAGCATGTCGATGATTAGGCCGTACATAAGATCGCCGCGATGGAGGATCTTGCCGTCACATCATGGAATGGTTGATGGCAGTGGCCTCATGGGACGCCTTTTTCCGACGTGTACTATCCGGCATGCCTCTTCATGACCCAGGCAGGCGTGGTCATATGGTGTTGCTGTGGCCTGCTTTGAGGGGTTTCTTCGATCTAAGGCCTCCATTTCTTCACGGAGGGTTATGCTCGTCTTCATCTTGAGGCTACCTTGTTTCCTCGCCTTGACTTTGAGAAGTCAGGCCGTCATGAGCGCCCCTCTCCCGGCTCTTTTTTGTCCGCAGCGAGTACTCAAGATCCACAGAGGCGCGTCACCAGCCGACTCTTGGTCTGACAGATCACATGGATCACACACAGATACCCCAGGCGGTGCCTCGTCGTAGTGGGAGGGTTGTAAGGCAACCTGAGATATTCATGTTTTTGGGTGAGTCTTCGGACTTGATCCCAGGTAAACATGAACCAGATCCCCGAACATATGACGAAACACTCCAAGATTTAGATGTAGTATCTTGGCAAAAGGCAATGAATTCCGAAATAGAATCTATTGTTAGAGTGTATACTAAAAGCCTAGCTTTTGGTATAAACATTTATCTAGAAATAAGAATCACATTGGTCAAATGTCTACATTTATGATAAATGTAGTTGCTCAATTAATTTATATTGTAGATAACATGGTGTGTGGTGTCACACACAGAAGATCATGTTATTGGTTCCTTATAAATTATAAAGCGGTTTCACGACTAAAATGGAAGGAAAAACCATGAGAAGGTCGAGTGTAATTAGGTATTAGTTTATTTTGACTACTATAAATACCTAGCACCCGTAGTGTATTGAGTAGGATCATTTGAGGTCGCCCTTTTTATATCGACTTTATAAAGGAACAAAGACCTCGTTATTATGGAAGTGCCTTAATCCTAATATAATAACAAGCACATATATTTGATATTTATTTCTTTAATTTATCAATGGGTGAGATTTAGTTCGATGAATCAATAAGCCCGATAAGTTGGGAAATGGTATCACTTATGTGTGTTGTTGATTATAGAAAGAAGTCCTAGAGATACTAGGTTTATAATGTCCTCAAGAGGAGCTCATAAGGATTGTCATGTACAATTGGACCTAGTCCGACATGGTAATAAGGTTGAGTGGTACTACTCTTGGACTTAGATATTAATTAAATGAGTTGTCAGTAACTTAATTAGTGGACATTCGATATCTTAAACAGGAGACTAACACACTCATAATAAGAAGGAGCCCAAAATGTAATTTGGGATTGAGTGCGTAGTTCAATAATAATTCTCTAGTGGAATGAATTATTATTGATAAAATTGTTGTGTGTTTGGAAGCAACACGGGTTAATTTATCAGACCAAAACCAATTTCTCCTCTCGGTCCTCGTAGCCTCTTATTTATAGAGTACTATACCAACCTATACCCACCTTCCCCTGCCTAGCGGAAGCTTGGGAACCAAGCTAGGGCCGGCTAGGTATACTGGGTGGTGGCCCCCTTGAACCCAAGCTAGTGGGGGCGCCAAAATTAAATTAAAAGGAATTTTAATTTTAATTTTATTATGTGGAAGAAATAATTTATTAAAGAGAATTAAAATTAAAATATCTCTCTTGTAAAAGATCTACAAAGATTAAAAGAGATTAGATCTCTTTCCTTATTTGTAGATTGGTGAGATATTTTATTTTCTCTTTAAAATTATCCACATGTTGATAAAATTAAAATTATAGAAATTTCCTTTTATCAACCATGAAGAGATTTTTAAAGAGAAATTTTAATTTTTAAAATTTTCGGAAACAAATTAGGAAGTTTTAATTGTTGATTAAAACTTGTCTAATTTACCTCTTTTGATGTGGCCGACCATTAGAGATTAATTGGGGAAATTTTATTTTATTTTTCTCAATTAAATCATGTCAAGGGAATTAAGGAAATTTTATTGTAATTAAATTTCCTAATTTGCCTAGGCCAAGGAATATAAAAGAAGGGGTGAGGGTGCCTTCATGAGATACAACATCTATTATTTCTCTCCCTCTTTTATTCCTAGGAGTGGCCGACCATCCTCTTCTTCTCTCCCTCTTTGTGGTGGCCGAATCTCTCAAAGGCTTGGAGCTCTTGTGGCGGCCGGATACTACTTGGAGAAGAAGAAGAAGGAGGAGGAGGAGAGAAAGCTAGCATCTCTTGGAGCTTGGTTGGTGTTTTGTTCTTCATCCTTGGTTAAGCTATTTATGGCCGAACCTAGCTAGGAGGAGAAGAAGGTGGTTGGTGGTTTCTCATCTCGGAAGATCGTTGCCCACACAACGTCCGAGGTTAGAAGAGGAATACGGTAGAAGATCAAGAGGTTTTTCTACAAGGTATAACTAGTAATTTTTCTTTCCGCATCATACTAGTTATTTATGGAAATAATACCAAATACAAGAGGCTTACGTTCTAGTATTTCGAATATGTTTTTCGAAGTTGTGTTCTTTTGTTTTGTTTTTTTTCCCTTATGATTTGATTGTTCTTTTCGGTTAACCTAAAGTTATTTTAGGAAATTAAATATTAGATTTCTATAAAAGGTTTTGTCTAGTCGGTGGTGGTTGCTCCCATATCCAAGAAGGTCATGTGCCTCGCCACGTCAGTACTGGGAACCAATTATGGAAATTAATATTTAATGGAATTAATAACTTAAGGTGATTTGGGTCGAACGTGTTAAGTTCCGTAGGAGATCCAAGTCAAAACCTAAAAGAACATATAGATTAATTTTTGGATCAAACGTGTTAAGTTCCGCAGGCGATCCAAAATTTAATTTAAAAGAACACATGGTAGCTAGGAAAAGGTTCAGACCTTTGTACAAAATTTTTGTACAGTGGAACCTCTAGGTTTTCCGAGTAGCAACCAACATCTATATATTCTAATAAGGTCTGGGAGCTTGTAGAACCACCTAATGATGTAAAAGCCATTGGATGCAAGTGGATCTACAAAAGGAAAAGAGGGATAGATGGGAAGGTAGAAATCTTCAAAGCAAGGCTTGTTACGAAAGGGTATACTCAGAAAGAGGGAATCGATTATGAGGAGACTTTTTCACCGGTAGCCATGCTTAAGTCTATCCGGATACTCTTATCCATTGCCGCTCATATGGACTATGAGATTTCGCAAATGGATGTCAAGACAGCTTTCCTTAACGGAAGTCTTGAAGAAAACTTCCATATGAAGCAACCAGAAGGATTCATTGAAAAGGACAAAGAGCATCTAGTGTGCAAGCTTAATCGGTCCATTTACAGATTGAAGTAAGCTTCAAGATCTTGGAACATCCGGTTTAACGAAGTAATCCAGTCATATGGATTTATTCAGTGTCCGGATGAGTCTTGTGTATACAAGAAGTGTAATGGAAACGTGGTGGTATTTCTTGTACTATACGTAGTTGATATTTTGTTAATTGGCAACAATGTCAAGGTATTATCAGACGTAAGGTTATGGTTGTCCAAACAATTTGATATGAAGGACTTAGGAGAATGTGCACACATTCTTGGGATCAAAGTTATAAGGGATCGCAAGAAAAGAATGTTGTGCCTATCCCAAGCTTTATATATAGATTCGATTATTGCTCTTTTTTGCATGCAAAACTCCAAGAAAGGTTTCTTACCTTTTAGACATGGAGTAGCCTTATCTAAAGAGATGTCCCCGAAGACATCAAAGGAGATTGAGGACATGAAGGCTTTTCCTTATCCTTCGGCTATAGAAGCCTTATGTATGCAATGCTGTATACGAGACCTGATATCTATTTTGTCATGGGCATGGTTAGCAGATATCAGAGTAACCCTGGACAAGGACATTGGACTGCAGTAAAGCATATATTAAAGTACCTGAGAAGGACTAGAGATTATATGCTAGTTTACCAAGCAGACGATTTGCTCCCTGTGGGTTACACGGATTCGAATTTTCAATCAGATAGGGACAATAGTAAATCTACGTCAGGCTATGTGTTTACTCTAGGAGGTGGATCCATTGCATGGAGGAGTGTTAAGCAGAAATGCGTCTTGGACTCGACCATGGAAGCTGAGTATGTTGCATCCTCTGAGGCAGCAAAAGAAGCCGTATGGCTCAGGAACTTTCTAATGGACTTAGATGTGATTCCTGGTTTGCCCAAAATCATCACAATTTATTGTGATAATAGCAGTGCAGTTGCAAACTTGAAGGAACCACGAGCTCATAAGGCAAGTAAACATATAGAGCACAAGTACCACCTGATACGAGACATCGTCAAGCGAGGAGAAGTTGTCGTCGCCAAGATTACATCAGAAGATAACCTAGCAGATCCTTTCACAAAGGCCCTTCCGGCGAAAGCTTTTGATCGGCATGTGGAGGGGATGAGAATCAGATGTAAGGCAACAGATATGGCAGCTTAGTCTTTTAGTATAAGTGGGAGATTGTTAGAGTGTATACTAAAAGCCTAGCTTTTGTAAACATTTATTTGTTGAAATAAAAGAATCACATTGGTCAATATTTGCATTTATTTGTTAAATGTAATTACCCAATTAATTTATATAGTAGATAACATGGAGTGTGGTGTCACACTTAGAAGATCATGTTGTCGGTTCTCTATAAATTATAAACAGTTGCTCGCGATTAAGATGGAAAGGAACAAACCATCAGAATAGTCGTAGTGTAATTAACTATTAGTTTATCTTGACTAATAAATTACACTGATACACTTTAAGTGTATTGAGTAGGATCATTTAGGTATGTTCTTTTTGTACTGACTTAGTAAAAGAACTAGACCTTAGTTATTATGGAAGTGTGTGCTCTTAATCCTAATATAATAACAAGCACATATATTTAATATTTATTTCTTTGACTTATCAAAGGGTAAGGTTTAGCTCGATAAATCAATATGCCCGATAAGTTGGGAAATGATATTACTATAGTGTGTATTGTTGATTATAGAAGGAATCTGTGTCCTACTTATCTAGGTTGAGAATGTCCCCAAGAGAAGCTCATAAGGATTGTCATGTTAAACCCTGCAGGTGGACCTAGTCTGACATGACAATAAAGTTGAGTGGTACTACTCTTGGAGTTAGATATTAATTAAGTGAGTTGTCAGTAACTTACTTAATTAGTAGATATTCGTAATCTTAAACACAAGGAGACTAACACACTCATGATAAGAAGGAGCCCATAATGTAATTTGGGATTGGTGCGGTAGTGTGGTAATAACTCTCTAGTGGAATGAGTTATTATCGATGAACTTGAGTTGTGTGTTCAGGGCGAGCACGGGATACTCAAGCTCATCGGAAGGTCAAAACCAATTTCTCCTCTAGGTCCCTGTCGTAGCCTCATTATAGCCTCAAGTCCATCCAAATGTAAGGCTCTTCTTGGTGTCCAAGAAGGGGGTCGGACCATTGCTTGGTGACCAAGTAATGGCCGACCACATCCTCTTATAGGGGCCGACCCTATAGCTTGGTGACCAAGCTTGTAGGGGCCAGCCAAGATTAATTCAAATAGGAGGGATGTTTTGAATTTTTAAAATATTCTCTTTGTAGAAAACTATAAGTTTTAAAAGAGAGATTTTAATTTTTAAAACTTTCCTTATTTGAATTAGGCCACATGTTTTAATAGAAAGTTTTAAAAGTTTTAAAATTTTCCTTTTTTAACCATCCTCATGGTTTAAGAAAAAAAAGGAGATAAGTTTTAAAATTAAAATTTTCTATCATCAAAAAGGAAATTTTTAAGAGAGTTTTTAAATTTAAAACATGGTTTTAATTTTAGAAACTTTCCTTTTTTAACTCCTTCTTTAGGAAAGAGAGCTTGTAAAATTTTATAAGAATTTTTATCTTGTAAAATTTTATAAAAAAAATTATTATTCCTTTCCTAAATATGGTGGCCGGCCACCTTGCTTGGTGCCCAAGCAAGGGGTCGACCAAGCTTGATCCTAAACCAAATAGGATTGATCTCAACCATTGATTGATGATTGATTCAATCAAGAGGAAAGAAAAGGAAAAATAAAAAGGAAAAAGGAAAAACTCTTGGATCATTTTATTTTTGTAAAAGGTTTTTCCTTATTTGCCTTGAGCAAGTAATATAAAAGAAGGACTGAGGGGGCTTCATGAAACACAACTCTTATTCTTTTGCTTGGGTGATCTCTTGGTGGCCGACCCTCTCCTTTCTCTCTTTCCCTTTGCTCTCTTCTCCTTAGTGGTGGTGGTGGCCGAATTCTAGAGGAAGAAGAAGAACTCTTTTGGGTGGTGTTGATCTTGGAAGATCGTCGCCCACACGACGTCCAAGGCGAGGCGAGGAATACGGCAGAAGATCTCGAGGTCATTAGTTTACAAAGAGAAGGTATAACTAGTAGTTTTCTTCCGCATCATACTAGTTATTTTCTTTGTAAGAATTCTAAATACAAGAGACAATTAGATCTAGTTTATCGAATTTGTTTTTCGATTTTGTGTTTTCTTCTTTTTCGAATTTGTGATTCGATTGTTCTTTTCGGTTAACCTAGAGTTATTTAAGGAAATAAATATTAGCTTTCCTTAAAAGGCTTTGCCTAGGCGGTGGTGGTTGCTCCCATATCCAAGAAGGTCATGTGCCTCGCCATGCAGTCCTGGAAGCCAATTTTCGAAATTAATATTTATGGAATTAATAATCTAGGTAGATTTGAATCAATAGTGTTAAGTTCGGCTTGCGATTCAAATCTAAACCATTAAGAACAGATAAGTTAAATTTGGAATCAATGATGTTAAGTTCCGTTTGCGATTCCTAATTTAACTTCTAAAGAACACAATAGGTTATTTAAGGAAAGGTTCGACACTTGTACAAAAATTTTTGTACAGTGGAACTGGTACGTTTTCCTAGGATTAACCAACAGGGCTATACTCAGTTTAGTTCACGGGTGACACACCCGCTCAGCTCACGACTTTCGCTTCCATATGCCTTCGACTCACGGGCTACAATCCAGTTCAGTTCACGTGCGACGCACCCACTCAGCTCACGACTTTTGCTTTCGTGCGCTTTCAACTCACGGGCTATACTCCCATTCAGTTCACGGGCGATGCGCCCGCTCGGCTCACGGCTTTCATTTTCGTGCACATTCAATTTCACGGGCTATGCTCTCGTTCAATTTTAGGGCTCCACTCCTGCCCGCCACTGCTTTGTCGCTCATTCGGTATTTGCCTAGGCACTCACTTGGCATTCGCCCGATAGGTCGCTTGGCATTCGCTCTGCACTATCTTTCGTCGTTCGGTCGACACGTTTTTCTCGCTACTCTGCCAAGTGTGTGTCATTCATCGCTCGGCATTACTGACACCATTACGATTCAACCTTTGTGACAAACTATCTAATCAATCGGACTCGCGCCTCCTTCGACTAGACTTGAAGGGGAGGCTTGTGATGCGAATATTTCTTTGGGCCCAAAAGTAATTATGGAGAACAAGAGGGGTCTTTTGGTCATGTCACGTGAGGAGGGTTTAGGGGTTTTAAAGGGGGGCACTTTTCGTGGTTTAAGGGGGGTGCCACCGTCACACACAGATCGCTACCGGCGTCAGTTGTCAGCTTCTTCGATGCCACCAGTCTTCAACCTCGGTCGTGGTTCCCTTTTCCTCTTCGCCTCATGCATGCCGTCGACGTCGCTTCCACTAGATCCCCCTCTTCCTCTCCCTACTTGCTCATCGACAGCCTGCCTGAGCATCGTCTCTAGAGCTAAGGTCACCATTGTCGCCTCCCTAACACCGACAACCTCCAGCGCCCTAACCCACATGCTAGGTCCCTTTGGTCGACCACTACCGGTTGCACAGCGCCACCATTGCCCACTGCACTCCCGGCGCCGAATCCAACTTGCCAGCTCCTCTTCGTCCCGTGACTCCTCGCCAACGTCCTGTCGCAGCCTCCACGTGGCCCCAGCATAGTAGCCTCATTCTCACAGGAATGCCGACAGCTTCTCGCCGCCTTCATGCCAATCGTTCTCATGCGCATCGCCGACATTGAGGGTCTGGCCTTACACTCTGGTGTCACTACCCTGGCGTAGGTGGCCTCCTAGGAGGCTACAACCCTCGTCCTCATCGCTGACCATCTCCGGTTATGCTTCGATCCGATCTATCTCCGACCTTCAAGCTGATATGGTGTTCAGGCCTTCGCAACGTTATTATGTTTTGATCTGTGTGGTGTTGTCATATCCCGACCTACAAGCCACTGTTGTATTCCGACCTTCGTGTCGTTATTCCGGCCTATGAGCCGTTGTTGTAGTTAGATTGCACGCTGTCCTGAAGATCCATATTGTGTCAGGCTCCGAGCCGCCGGATCTAGCTACTCAACTGGTGGACATGTATATACTCTTCAGGGCTGTGATGAATCGATCAGCATTACGACCAGCTCGCCGATCTAGCCGACGGCGCCCCCGGGGCAGGGTACATCACCGTACTCATTCTCTATTTACTTCATTATTCCACTATTCATTTAGCATGTTTCTTATATATTATTGGGACCTTCCTCGAGTATCGGGGTATCAGGGATCGGGGCAACTCGATCGATATCTACAGGTAGTGTTGACCAGAGGACTTTCGACGACTTGGTCAATATAGAAGACAACTCATCATCCGAATCATGGAGATGCGGTCAACATTCCAGCCACGTCATTCCGGCAGTTCCATCTTCTCAAATTCTTGACAGGATCATAATTAATTCAAAATTAAAATTTTAAATTTAAATTATAAATTAAATATTAAATCTTAACTAAAATTACCATGAAGTCAAGATACAAACACCATATGACAAGAGACATTTGCTCCTTATAACTAATATCTGGAGTACAATCTAAGATGACTGAAAGTATTTTGGCTTTTTGACTTTTGCAAGTAATTTATTTCTTACCTCACCTGCCAATATTTGTCTCAATTCATTTTGAATTCTGCTATCGAGATATGTAGTATAAGTTTCATGGTCTTTAATACGATGAAGGTGCTCATTTATTATTGGATCAAACTCAGCAATCATTTCAACCATTTGCATAAAGAGGTCATTGTTTTCAACATAAAGCTTCTCACAACTTCCTATAAAGGCCAAGTTTTTTTTTGCTAGTCTTTGCACAATAGCAATTATCCTATGTAATACATGTTTCTAGTGTTCTTTTTCTTTGTTCAATTGTACCTGTGCTCTTGCATCAATTGTCTGATTCTTTTACAACCTTCTTTCTAATTCAAGCTAATCAGTCATACACTCCATATGCTCCTTACTCGCTTCATGGGTTGTAAGATAATGACTTAAATTATGCCCGTCGTTGTATCCTTCATTAGCTAATTGAGTACCAATTTTGTTCTTTTGCTTTTTGAACCGTTTACAACAAAAGCAAAAAAAATTGTCCAAAGAAATTGAATATAATAGCCATCTTCTATCATTTTCCTCCCCGTTTGATAAAATTCTTTTATAATGCAATACATTAAAATGTCTGTTGGTACTATCTTTTGGAAAGAATGTACAAGCATCTCTCTTTGGACCTCTCTCCACTAAAAAGTCTCTAATTTTTTGATCAATATTATCCCACTTTCCTGGATCATCAGAACAAGTCTCTTGACTTAAAGTTTCATGTTGAACTTGCTCATTATCTTTCTTAAAAAAATTGGATTCATCTACAATGAAAGGTTCAAGAACCTCTTCATTATTATTGTTAACCATTTCATCCATATTGACAGGTTCAAGTACTTTATCATCATCATTTAATCCCATATCCTCTTCTTTATTCAACAAATTTTCCACTTTTTTACTCTCTACAAGATTGGGAGTAAAATACTTATTGATATCTTCAACTTGACTTTGAATTAATGATTCTATCCTCACTTTTCTTTTCTTCTTTTGATATCCAGACATGTACTTGGGAGGCATGGTATATGAATTTACTTAACAAACAAAGAAAATATAATTTCAAGTTACAAATAAATGCTCAAGTTTATTTAAGTTAAGATATATATTCATATTGATATAAATATACAAATTTCCTATAACACAACAAATTAAAATTTACATATTCTACGCAATACTAAGTTGGTGGTTATCCAATTCCAAAATCTAAAAATTAATTTCAGAATATTAATTCACTACAAAATTTCTCAATTATAAAACCTAGAAATTAATTTCAGCATCATAATTTAAGCAAGAGGTACAAAGAAAGATTTCATATATACTAACCTATAGAGGGTAGATGGTAGGTTTTATAATTTTGATAAAGTTCTTTGCACTAATTCTGAATTTATGATGAAAAGCTCAAACACTCCAAAGTAGCAAATTAAATAAAAAGCAATTCATGGAAAATCCAACACAGAAGTATTGTCTTCACCTGACAATGATTCATACAAACCAACCATCAAATTAATAAAAAATCAATAACAAATAGATAAATATTTTCTATTTTACTTCAAAGACCAATAATCAATCCTTCAAGTTAAAAGGAAAATTAAACTATATAAAAAAAAAACCCAACTTGGCAACCTAAATACCTAATAACCTAATCCAACATGAAATTCGTCATCACTTAAAGCTAGCATATATTTGCGTCGTTCTAAAAACCAATCTTGCTGAAATTTCAACCATATATAGATCTTCGGTATGCTAGGGCACACGAAGCAAAAACTTGTTAGTTAGAGCCCTAGAGCCAATCATTTGGTGATTGTTGTATGAACTCGTTGTATCATATTATTGTATATAAATAAAGACATTTGTTTTTTGGTTATTATACTTACTTGTATTGGTGCTAAATAACTAAGTATAATAGCGTCCTTGAGTAGAAGGTTCTTACCTATATCAATCGATTGGTTGAATCGATAGTGAGATGATATAGGGAACACTACTCTTAATTATTCCTAGTCAAGTATTAACATTCAGGGACAATGTTAATGCGACGAGACTAGTATGTAGGTCAACTCGATGACTTAATCTTACAAGTCATGGATATGGAGATATCAAGTTAACACATCGGTATGCATTGGAGAATGTATACTGAATGACCCGCCATGAGAAAGTATCATGGATCATTATATGAGTGTCATATACTTTCTCATGTGACTATTAGTATGACTATTAGTCCTTGGACCTGAAGTCACCATGGTTCCCTACATAAGGAGTTACATACTTTGGCTTCGTCAAACGTCATCTGTAACTGGGTGGACTATAAAGGCGATTACTGGGTGATCCTGTCCGAGTGCTGAGTCAACGGACACTGGGGACGTGACACTCTCCGCTGTTTCCGACTGGTGATATGGATCTCCGGCGAACCTGCAAAGAAGCCGAGCCGGGAGGGGTTTCCCGGCAACGACCCTCCGACGCTCAAGTCAGACAGTGAAGAAGAAGAAAAACGAAGTAATGCTACTGTGGCTACAGTGATTATAGGACCCCGGGGAGGCGCGAACACGCTTCTCGATGCGTGCTTGCTTCTCGATGCATGCATGCTTCTCGATGCATGCACGCTTCCCCAAACATACCTCAGTAGGGTTGTGTCAAAAAAACATGCCTGACGTCATTCCGCAATCGTCCGAGCATATCCCGGATGTGACGGTGGAAACTTCCACCGTACGATACTCTGTCCGCTCCGGCCGCCGACCATGCTGTTTGTCGGCGGCCGCTCGGTGCTCATGGCCTCCGGGAATGCACATACCTTGGCCCAGGCGGGGAAGCCTTGCTCATGTGCTCGGATGGAATTGCGCCTTATTGTCCTGCGGCTCGGCCGAGCGGCCTGTCCGCCCAGCCTATAGACCCTTTTACCTGAGCATCGAAAACCCGATCGGCCCGATACTCTGCTCGGCACGACCTCTGTCCGCTTGGCACGACCTTGGGGTTGACCTTCTTGACCATTGACCTCCACGTGCCGTTGACCTCCCGCCAACGAGGGTCTCCCGTCCTTATAAACCCCCCGGCCCGAAGACCGTCGAGCGGCGATGTTAAACTCTAGTGTCGAACCGGCGACTATAAACCCCCCGGCCCGAAGACCGTCGAGCGGCGACGTTAAACTCTAGAGTCGAACCGGTGACTATAAATCCCTCGGCCCGAAGACCGTCGAGCGGTGACGTTAAACTCTAGAGTCGAACCGGCGACTATAAATCCCCCGGCCCGAAAACCATCGAGCGGCGACGTTAAACTCTAGAGTCAGACCGGCGACTATAAACCCCCCGGTCGGAAGACCGTTGAGCGGCGACGTTAAACTCTAAAGTCGAACCGGCAACTATAAACCCCCCGGAAGGGACAACGTCGCGCAGATAGACTGAGGCCCAGCATCTAGGGCCGATGATCGGCAAACCTTGATCCTAAGGACGGGGAGAAGACAATGGCGTGCGCTTACCAGCGTCGATCAACGAAAAACTAACAGAAGTTCCAAGCAGAATGAAGGTCATTTGACCGAGCGGCGCAGTTGAGAAAAACACTTCTAACTAAAAACTAACGGAAATTCCATGCGGAATGAAGGTCGTTTGACCGAGCGGCGCAGTTGAGAAAAACACTTCTAACTAAAAACTAATAGAAGTTCCGTGCGGAATGAAGGTCGAGCGGTGCAGTTACAAGAAACACTTCACAAAAGACTAATAGAGCAAAAATTGGCATTCCAAAATTATAAGTTCGCCGATCAGAAGGATTACAAAAAACACTTCATTCCAGATAATTGAAAACATGCTTCGGAATGGTGGTAAGAAGCGCCGCATGCTCCGTAGCAGGGATGACCACGGATTCGGGGAGCTGACCCTTGGACTTCAGATAGTCCGCCATGGTGGTGATAGCCAACTCGAAGGCAATGACCATCCGGTCACAGACCTTTTCGGTAAATTCCTCCGAGCAGATGTACTTCTGCTTCAGGTGGCGACACGCGCTGTTCCAGGGCGTGGGCCTCCACGTTCTTCGCTTCGAGGTCGGCGATAGCGGTGTTTTTCCGAGTGGTGGCGAGTTCTATCTTCCGGTCAGAGGTCTTGACCTGCTTCTCGTATTGGGCCAGCATGTAGGCCTGGTCAGCTGTCTTCTTCCGCTCGGCCTCCAGCAAGTCTTTGGTCTTTGCGAGCTCCTTCTGCAGCTCGGCATAGGAAGGGCCTTGAGAAGAAGACGGGCCACCCGGACCCTTCAGTCTCTTCAGCTCCTCCTCCACCAAGGCCAAGCGATTGGCGACAGCAATGTCTTCCACCCATCTCTGATATACACAGGAATGTTAAAATGCCAACTGGGAAGACTACATAAAAGAACAGGAGTAAAGCTTACCCCTGTGGTCTGTTGCATGTGGCTGTCAGCCAGTTTGCCGACCGGCATCACAGCGACACGGGCCCGAGCATCCGCCCACATCTCAGCAAGAGGCCCCTTGATAGTGATCATGTGTTCAGGAGCCTTCAACTGATCTGACTCGACCATAAACGCCTCAGTGGGGAGGTATAGGGTGGCCCTAATGGTGCGGCGCCGGCCCGGAATCGTGTGAGCGGACGCCGAAGGATCGGAGTTCGGGCTGGACATTGTGGATAGAATGCTCGAGCGGTGGACTCGGCGGGGTACAGGAGGAAGGGAGCTGACCGGCATCGCTTCGATGGGGGCCGCAGGCGGATCCAGTTGAGAGGGGTTACGGTCGGAGGAGAGAGCCTCGACCGATGGCGCCTTGCCGCGGGGAGATGTGGTGCGAGTCCACTCGGACGTTTGTACTGCGGAGGTTGCCGAGCGGAGTGGCATCTCAACACGCCGTCTCTTCTAGTTGAGGGGGAGTTCGTCGTCTGGCTCAGAGTCATCCTCCCGAACGGAAGGGCCCTTGCTAGAAGTTGCACCACTAGTCACTTCTGCGGGCGAAGCCTGAGCGACCGACTCCCCTGCATTTGTCTCACTCTCACCCTCGTGAGAGCCGACCGGAGCAATGCCCAACTGCTCCATTTCCTTGGTCGCTGCCGCCTTGAGTGTGGCCACTTTTTTCTTCAAGATCCCGAGCAGCACAGACTCCATTACGATGTTCGCTGCGAGGAAAAGAGAAGAAAATCAGTTAGAACTCAAGGCAAATGCACAAGTAAATTTCTTACCAAAGCTGCTCGGGAGGGGGTCCGGCTCGGGCTCAAACCGAATATATACATCACTCCTTCAGGTAGGAGTTTGTTGATGTCGAGCTTCAGACCGGCTAGCATATTCGCTGCTTGGAGGTAGTCCGGTCGGGTTTTATACTTCTGAAAGGGAGCCGCCCGGGAATACGAAGAAAGAAGAAGTTCCCTTTCCAATGTTTGTTGGAAGAGGGGAGTTTATCAAAAAAGACTAAGCCGGGCCGAGCCTGAAACAGATAAGTGCCCGGCTCGGACTGCTTGGGATAATAGAAATAATAGAAGACTTCCGGGCGGAGGGGAATGTTGTGTATCTTAAATAATACGAGGGTTGTGTGGCCGAGCAGAAGGAGAGGGTAAAATCAGTTCGAAATCAGAGGGGATGTCAAAGGCGTTTATCAGGCTCTCGGCGTCCCGTCGATCGAACCGCGACTCCATGGTAGTATACCATGGGCCGGGAGCGAGGTCCGCGGGCTGGGAAGAGCTAGCCATCGCCGGAACAGTGGAGGAGGCAGGGGTCGGAAGAAAACGCAAAGGCTCAGAGAAGACGAATGGAACAGTAACCAAAAGGCAAGAACGCGACAAGGAACGCAAAGAAAACACGAGAACCGAAGAGAGAAAGGAAGAGAACCTTATAGAGAAGATGAGGATCGAAAGAAGTGAGCAAGAGGTCGCTGGAGTGCTGAGCACGCGACGGCGAAAATGCGGTGGAAGAAGGCGACAAGAGCTTTATAAGGATGGGCTCGAGCCGCCCGAGCCTTCGGATGCAGGTCACGTAACCCGAGACCCGCATCCAACCGTCCATTTCAAACCGATGAACGTCGCGTCGGGCGTAAGGCGGCGACCGTGCAATGACGTCAACAGCGCCATGTGACACTCGGTCAGAGGAGGGCATTTAATGAGCCCCATCACATGGCAGAACCCGCGTGCTCAACCATAATGGTAGAGATTTGCATGCATTTCGAGAAGAACCCGCGGACATCATCACAGGCTGCCGACAGGCCAGTCGGGCAGCCCTCGGCAATTAGCTGACCGGCGCTATTCGACCCCATAGTGATCGAGCGGAGTTACACTTTCGAGAGTGGCAGGATGGCTGTCGCTTGGCCAACTCATAGTCCAGTCAGTCGGACTTGGCGCCTCCTTCGACTAGACTTGAGGGGGAGGCATGTGATCCGGTGGTAAGGACGGGGGACCCTCGTTGGCGGGAGGTCAACGACACGTGGAGGTCAATGGTCAAGAAGGTTAACCCCAAGGTCATGCAGAGTGGAGTATCGGGCCGATCGAGCATCCGGCCAGGGGTTTCCCGGACCGGACGAAAGACAACCCAACCAGGGTTCGGGTTTCCGATGCTCGGGTAAAAGGGTCTATGGGCCGGGCGGACAGGCCGCTCGGCCGAGCCGCAGGACAATAAGGCGCAATTCCATCCGAGCACATGAGCAGGGCTTCCCCGCCCGAGCTGAGGTATGCGTATTCCCGGAGGCCGTGAGCGCCGAGCGGCTAGTCCGCTTAGCCCGGGAACAGGTAAGAGCGCTAGGAGACAAAAAGGACAACTGTAACTTCGTCCTTGAGACACCTTCCGCTGACAAACAGCATGGTTGGCGGTCGGAGCGGACAGAGTATCGTACGGTGGAAGTTTCCACCGTCACATCCGGGATATGCTCGGACGATTGCGGAATGACGTCAGACATGCTTTTCTGACACAACCCTACTGAGGTATGTTTGGGGAAGCATGCATGCATTGAGAAGCGTGCCCGTGCCTCCCCGGTGTCCTATATAAGGACCCTCAGACTTCGACGGAGGTATGTGATTCTCATCACTATAGCCACAATAGCGTTACTTTGTTTCTCTCTTCTTCACTGCTTGACTTGAGCGTCGGAGGGTCGTTGCCGGGAAACCCCTCCCGGCTCGGCTTCTTTGCAGGTTCACCGGAGATCCATATCACCAGTCGGAGACAGCGGAGAGTGTCACGTCCCCAGTGTCCGTCGACTCAGCGCTCGGACAGGATCACTGGGTATGTAACAAATTATGCAGAGGGATGTGAGTGATGTATATGAGATCTATCCCTCCTATATAACGAGAGTGACATCGATATTCTTGATAGAGTGAGACCACGAAGTGCATGACCATGCCCAAAATGAGTCAATATGAGATATTGAGCTCATTTGATTGAGTGAGTCTACTTGAGATTCAAGATTTAGATTGATTAGAGGATGACACGGTCTATGCCTCACATTGATCAATCTAGATGTCAAGGATAGAAGGACACTTGTCATATATTGTGAGGAGTCACAATTAATAGTCACAAGGTGATGTTGGATCTCAACATTCTTATAACTTGGGTAGTAATGATGTGTTGCTAGATACCGCTCATTACTTATGATTCTAAATGGGTTTAGGAGCATTGCCAATGTTATAAGAACCTATAGGGTCACACACAAAGGGCAATTAGATGGAGATTAGGTTCATTTGATGAACCTAAAGGATTAGGTTCATGTGATGATCAAATTGGATTAAGAGTAATCCAAATTGAGCTAACTAAATTGGACTCAATTTGGTTCATGTGGTAAGTGAGTCTAATTTGGACTTAGACTCATTTAATTAATTTAATTCAATGAATATAGATTCATTAAATTAAAATTGACTTGAACCAATGGTTAGATTTGATCAACAATGGGAGAGAAGTGGTCAAGTTTGACTTGACTTGAGAGGAAGATGAAGGGTCAAGTTTGACTTGACCATTTGCCACCTCATTGATGAGTTGACATTAAGTGGACTAATGATAATGCTCCACATAATCATGGTTGCTTAAGTGGGATGCCACCTCATGGGAGTTATCAAGAGTTGTGACTCTTGGTATCCCATGGAGGTTTAAAAGCCTTCTTTTCAATGTGGCCGACCACTTAATTCAATTGGGAGTTTTTCATTTGGTGAGTAACCTCCATCTTCTTTCTCAAGCTCTTTCTTCTCTCCCTCTCCTCCTCCTTGCCGAGACCATCAAGGGTGCTAGCACATCCTAGTGGTTTCTCTTCACCTTCTTGCTTGTGTGGATACATATAGAGGAATATCTACTTTGATGCTCTCGAGATCCGGCGAACCGTGGACGAGAGGGCTTCGCATCAAGGGTAACCTCCTTTCCTTTGTAGATCTAGTGTAGATCTAGGTTAGAGAAACTCGTACACGAAATTTTTGTTTTATAAACTTCGCACGGATCCTGTGACATGGGGATTTCGGGGTTTCCGCAACGCAAAGAGCGGTTTTTGCGGCCTGAAAAATCCAACAAAACTTTGTATACTTGACAACCCAATAAATAAATCATCAAAATAATTTTTTGCACATTAATTAACATGGAGAGATGGAGGAATACTCACCGTTGTGTAGCTGATGTGAGCCAAGAAGAGGCATTGAAGGGAATTGGGGGACCCATGACAAGATCCAAGACTAAGAGAATGAAGCAAGCTTTGGAAGGCTTAATAATGAGGCTCAAGGAAAAAAGGAGGATCAATGCACAATAGAGGCAACAACTAAGTGGATCACATTCCTTCAATTTGAAAGTGAAATTGGACCAACATGAGGACCATTTTCGTGTGCATGCATGGGGGGTTTTTCTAAAGTGACTTTTGACGTCCTTTGTGGGTTTTTAATGTATTTTTGAAAGTTCCTAAGCTAGTATAACAAATACCATGCATGCATGGTTTCATTAAGCTAGTATTAGGGATTAGTGGTTGCATTAGTGGATAATAAAACCCATGCATGCAAGCATGATATTTATTGCATAATTAGTGCATAGGGGATCTTAAGGGATGTTAAATAGGAGAACTCTTGTATGACAAATCATGTAAGTTTTAATGAAAATTTGAGTTTCTCTTTGTGAGAGCTTCCTTCTTGTTCTTAGGCAAAAACTAATTTTGATCTTATCAAGGCAACTTGTGGCGATCAAAACTCCATGACTTATCACTCACCTTCTCATCTTGCTTGAGTGTGGCGTCAATACCCTTCCCCAAGCTTAATTTCAAGGCGATCCGTTTACAAGGTTTCTTTATCATTTGGTATCAGAGCCTTGGCTCCTTGATTTTCAGGTTTGTGTCTTGTTTTCATCTTTGTTCTTGTCCATCTTTGTTGATCTCTTCGTCACTATCTATCATAAATTTCTATTCGCTATTTGGGTCCTCAACTCAAAAAAAAAAAAAAGAAGGAAAATTCGAAAAAAAAAATTAAAAAAAAAAAAAGAATCATTAGAGTTATTGATTTCTGATTGAAAAAAAAAAGAAAAAAAAAGGAGGAGGATTTGTGAATTGAAAGGACTCAATATTCTTTCTTTGTGAAATCTGAATTCAAAGATATATTCCTTCCATTGCTCTTGATCATTGCTGAATTTCTCGTTTTATCCGTGTATTTCTCTTGTTCTACTCATATTTCTCTTGTTGGTTTCTTATTCACTTGATTGTCTACTTGTTGTCTTAAGAAAGATATTGATAAGGTTCTTTCCTTAAGAGCTTATAAAGGAAGCTGAGTGGATAAATTTGAGTGCAACCACGTGAGTAGAGTGGTGAGGTCCGTCTAACATTTCTTTTGTAATTTTCCTTGTCATCTTCTATTTTATTTTATTTTATTGCAAGCATGAGTGGGGAAAAATCACCTCATTCCCCTAGGCGAGATCTTAATAGGCTTCAAATGGAGGCACTTACTCAACAATTTGAGAGAATACTTCAAAGACAACTTGAAGAAATACACGAAAGGATGGACCGACTTGAAGGAGAAAAAGTTTCGAACCGTGGGGGCAATTCTAATCATGAAGAATTTCGTCAAAGTGAACCATTTTATGATTCACTAAGAGAAAGAAGGAGGCATGAAGGGGGAAGAAGACGTGAAAGAGGAGGTAGAGACCATAGACGAGAAGCTGATCTAGGAGGTGTGAAAGTCCAGATACCTTCCTTCCAAGGGAGGAATGATCCTGAAACATATCTTGCATGGGAGATGAAAATAGAACAAATTTTCTCATGCCACAATTACAATGATGCAAAGAAAGTAAAGGTGGTTGCCCTTGAGTTCACCGATTATGCCTTATTTTGGTGGGATCAATTGCAAAAGGAGAGAAGAAGGTATGGAGAGCATCCTATCAACACTTGGGACGAAATGAAGACTTTGATGAGAAGGAGATTTGTGTCTTCCCACTACCATAGGGAATTGCACAACAAATTGCAAAGACTCACCCAAGAGAGTAGGAGTGTGGATGATTACTACAAGGAGATGGAGGTGGCTTTGATTAGTGCCAATATTGTGGAGGATAGGGAAGCTACCATGGCTCGGTTTCTCCATGGCCAAAATCGAGACATTGGAGACATTGTGGAGTTACAACATTATGTGGAGCTTGACGACTTAGTGCATCAAGCAATGAAAATAGAGCAACAATTAAAGAGAAAGGGTGTTATGAAGAAATCATCTTCTCCAAACTACTCTTCAAGTTGGAAGAACAAGCCAAAGAAGGAGGGTTCTTCTTCAAATTCTAAGGAGGAAGCAAGCATTAAGAAGTCTATTCCTACTACCTCTTCTTCCACTTCTAAGAGTAGGGATATCAAGTGTTTTAGGTGTTTGGGAAAAGGTCATATTGCATCTGAATGCCCGAATAAGAAGACTATGGTGGTGAGGGATAATGGGAGTATCTCTAGTGAAGAAATTTCTTCTCATTCCTCTTCCTCAAGCGATGAAGAAAATGATGGAGCAGCCTATGCGCAAGATGGAGATCTCTTGGTGGTTAGGAGATTATTGGGAAGCCAAGCCAAGGAGCATGAGGAGGACCAAAGAGAAAATATTTTTCATACCCACTGCCTTATTCAAGGAAAGACATGCTCTATGATCATTGATGGTGGAAGTTGCACCAATGTGGCAAGCACTAGGTTGGTCACCAAACTCAACCTCAAGACTACACCACATGCAAGACCATATAAACTCCAATGGTTAAGTAATAGTGGTGAATTGGTAGTGAACTAGCAAGTGTTGATTAATTTCTCCATTGGCAAATATGAAGATCAAGTTCTATGTGATATTGTGACTATGGAGGCAAGCCACATTCTTCTTGGAAGACCTTGGCAGTTTGATAGGCGAACTCACCATGATAGTTCTCCAACAAGTTCTCTTTTGTCCACAATTCTCGCAAAGTCACACTTGTACCGTTATCACCAAGGGAGGTTTGTGAGGATCAAATAAAAATGAGAGAGAAAAGAGAAAAAGAAGAGCGAGAGCTTAAGAAAAAGAAAAAGTGTGTGAAAAAGAAAATACTTGATTTTGAGGACAAAATTCAAAAGAAAAGAGAGAATGAGGAAAAGAAAGAGAGAAAAATAGAAAATTTGTTTACAAGAGGAAGTGAGGTGAAGAAAGCTTATTTGACAAGGCAGCCTATATTTCTTCTTTTGAGCAAGGAAACTTGCTTGGAATCTAACCCTAACTCCTTGCCTAGTGATGTTGTTGTTATTTTACAGGATTTTGAGGATGTGTTTTCCAAGGAAGTACCTCACAGTTTGCCACCAATGAGGGGGATTGAACACCAAATAGACCTTATTCCTGGCGCTTCTCTGCCCAATAGGCCAGCTTATAGGAGCAATCCTCAAGAAACAAAGGAGATACAAAATCAAGTGGAGGAGTTATTGCAAAAAGGATGGGTTAGAGAAAGTTTAAGTCCTTGTACTGTACCCGTAATTTTGGTGCCTAAAAAGGATGGATCATGGAGGATGTGCACTGACTGTAGAGCAATCAACAACATCACAATTCGGTATAGACATCCTATCCCTAGACTTGATGATTTACTTGATGAATTGCATGGTGCTTGCTTCTTTTCTAAAATTGATTTGAAAAGTGGGTACCATCAAATTAGGATAAGGGAAGGGGATGAATGGAAAACAGCTTTCAAAATCAAATATGGATTGTATGAATGGTTGGTAATGTCTTTTGGGTTAACTAATGCACCAAGTACTTTTATGAGGCTTATGAACCATGTCTTACGAGAATTTCTTGGAAAATTTGTGGTAGTATACTTTGATGATATTTTGGTATATTCCAAGAGTTTTGTTGAGCATCTTGCACATCTCCAATCTGTCTTGCATGTCCTTAGAAAGGAAAAACTATATGCTAACTTGGAAAAATATTCTTTTTGCACTACTCATGTGGTTTTTCTTGGTTTTGTCATAAGTTCTAAAGGAGTGCAGGTTGATGAAGGGAAAGTTAAGGCCATTAGAGATTGGCCAACTCCTAAAACTGTGAGTGAGGTTAGGAGCTTCCATGGGTTGGCAGGTTTCTATAGGAGGTTTGTGAAGGACTTCAGCACAGTGGCAGCACCTCTAAATGAAATTGTTAAGAAAAACATGGGTTTTAGATGGGGAGAGAATCAAGAAAAGGCATTTCAAACACTTAAGGATAAACTCACACATGCACCCATTCTTGCTTTACCTGATTTTTCCAAATCTTTTAAAATTGAATGTGATGCATCTCATGTGGGTATTGGGGATGTTTTACTTCAAGATGGTCATCTCATTGCATATTTTAGTGAGAAACTAAGTGGCGCCACTCTCAACTATTCCACTTATGATATAGAATTGTATGCACTTGTTAGAGCATTACAAACATGGCAGCATTATCTTTTGTCTAAAGAATTTGTCATTCATAGTGATCATGAATCTTTGAAGTATTTGAAAGGGAAAGGGAAGCTCAACAAAAGGCATGCCAAATGGGTCGAATTTCTTGAACAATTTCCTTATGTGATTAAGCATAAGCAAGGAAAGGTAAACGTTGTAGCAGATGCACTTTCAAGAAGGTATAACTTGTTAGTTACACTTGAAACTAAATTGCTTGGCTTTGAACATATTAAGGAATTGTATATACATGATAATGAGTTTTCCCAATTATATGCTGCGTGTGAAAAGAAATCACAAAATGGGTTTGCTAGGCATGACAACTACTTGTTTAAGAATAACAGACTTTGTGTGCCTAGAGGATCCATGCGTAAATTGCTAGTTAGGGAAGCAAATGAGGGGGGTTTAATGGGACACTTTGGGGTTCAAAAGACCTTAGAAATGCTGATTGAAGATTTTTATTGGTCACACATGAAACACGATGTGCAGAAATTTTGTGCACAGTGCATTGTGTGTAGAAAAGTAAAATCTAAGACATTACCTCATGGACTTTACACGCCTTTGCCTATTCCTAATTTTCCTTGGACTGACTTGTCTATGGATTTTGTTTTAGGTCTACCACGTACTCAAAAAGGTAAGGACTCCATTTTTGTGGTAGTTGATAGATTCTCCAAGATGGCACACTTCATACCTTGCCACAAAGTGGATGATGCAACTCATGTGGCAGATTTATTTTTCAAAGAGGTGGTAAGACTTCATGGCATGCCTAGGAGCATTGTTTCAGATCGTGACACCAAATTTTTAAGCCATTTTTGGAGGACCTTATGGAACAAGCTGGGAACAAAGCTTCTTTTCTCCACCACATGCCACCCACAAACTGACGGCCAGACTGAGGTGGTAAATAGGACACTTTCTACTCTTCTTAGAGCAATTATTAAGAAGAACATTAAGTCTTGGGAAGAATGTTTACCTCATGTTGAATTTGCTTATAATAGGGCGGTCCATTCTACTACTCAATTTTCTCCTTTTGAGATTGTTTATGGGTTCAATCCACTAACACCTCTTGATTTGCTTCCTTTACCTAACACTTCTTCTTTAGTTCACAAGGATGGCAAAACAAAGGCAGAATATGTGCAAAAACTTCATGAGCAAGTTAAAGCTCAAATTGAGAAGAAAATGGAGCAATATGCAAATCGAGCCAATAAAGGGAGAAAAAGAGTGGTCCTTGAACCCGGTGATTGAGTGTGGGTTTATATGAGGAAGGAACGGTTTCCTACCCAAAGGAAATCAAAGCTTCAACCAAGAGGAGATGGACCATTCCAAGTGTTAGAAAGAATTAATGACAATGCTTACAAAATTGATTTGCCCGGTGAGTATGGTGTTAATGCAACATTTAATGTGGCTGATTTGAGTCCTTTTGATGTAGGAGATGAAGATCTAAATTCGAGGACGAATTCACCTAAAGGAGGGAATGATGTGAGCCAAGAAGAGGCATTGAAGGGAATTGGGGGACCCATGACAAGGTCCAAGACTAAGAGAATGAAGCAAGCTTTGGAAGGCTTAATAATGAGGCTCAAGGAAAAGGAGGATCAATGCACAATAGAGGCAACAACTAAGTGGATCACATTCCTTCAATTTGAAAGTGAAATTGGACCAACATGAGGACCATTTTCGTGTGCATGCATGGGGGTTCTAAAGTGACTTTTGATGTCCTTTGTGGGTTTTTAATGCATTTTTGAAAGTTCCTAAGCTAGTATAACAAATACCATGCATGCATGGTTGCATTAAGCTAGTATTAGGGATTAGTGGTTGCATTAGTGGATAATAAAACTCATGCATGCAAGCATGATATTTATTGCATAATTAGTGCATAGGGGATCTTAAGGGATGTTAAATAGGAGAACTCTTGTATGACAAATCATGTAAGTTTGAATGAAAATTTGAGTTTCTCTTTGTGAGAGCTTCCTTCTTGTTCTTAGACAAAGAACTAATTTCGATCCTATCAAGGCAACTTGTGGCGATCAAAACTCCATGACTTATCACTCACCTTCTCATCTTGCTTGAGTGTGGCGTCAATACCCTTCCCCAAGCTGAATTTCAAGGCGATCCATTTACAAGGTTTCTTTATCAGTAACGGTTGAAGATTCTCAAAATTAGAACTACAAACGACAAAGAGAGAATTTATGAGCTTTTTGTAGAACTAAAGGGTTTCGGCAGAGGAGAAGTCATGGTTTTTTAAAAATAAAACATGTAGATAAATAAGTTAAGTGGATTGTGGAATATGAACCTATTAGGCTATTAATTCTCATTAATATAAACTCTAAAACATGGGCCCTAAAAAATGTGAGGCCTAAGTCCATTGACTCTTCAGCCTCATGCAAGGAGCGGCCTGAGATCCGTGAAGATATGAATTTCTTGTCACACACAATGATAACTCTTTTCGTCTTCTTCAAGTTCTTTCACTCTTTCATGCATGTACACTTTCACTTTAGCCCACCACTAACTTCACCGTTGAAAGGGTCATACTGACAACATTAGCTCCGATTGATATGTTTCAATTCGTAGGACGCCAACAACTAGCACACTAGAGAACCCACGCCATCACAGCACGAAACCAAACAGAACATCATCAACGATCATAACAGTTTAAAGTCAAAATCCTTACTGATACGGTGCATAATGATAGGGTTCGACCGTCGGGAGTCAAGGAGACGTGACAGTCAGAAGTCAAGGAGACGTGACAGTCAACAGTCAGGAGGACGTGACATTCAGCAGTTAGGAAAAGAAGAGGTAAGACCGTCTAGTGTCATCAGATGCATGATGCCTGGTCGAGTGCTTACAGATCAGGATCCCAAATCTGAATCAGGATGTGTAATCGGGGTGATACCTGACCTGCTCCGATTGGTCGAGTTTTCACAGCTCGGTTATATCCAAGCCTGGTGCTCTCAGTAGGCCAACTCCCGGTCAACTCTTGAGCGATCTCACCACAACTCTCCCCGCCCCTCTAGACTTAGGCCAGGTGTTATACCTAACAAATCATCTAGAGCTGTCCCTAGTCATACCTGGGCGGGACAAAAGACGCTACATGACAACAAGGTCAGGGAATCATAACCGTCTATTAGAAAATAACTGTGTATGTCAGGGAATATTCCAATGGTCTACGGTCATCTGTGAATGAAACCTTCTTCCAGTCCACAAGAGGTTGTCACACGTCCTCCATCACCAGATATGTCCTGACACCCGACATTTCTTGACATAATCAGGTTCCAGAGGTAAGCACTGTCATGTAAAAAGGGAGGTCCTCTCCCTTGAGCAGGTACATTCTCTCACACACTCACACTTATTTTTTACTTTGCTTTCTCCTTCTTATACTGTTCTTTTCGGGAAAAAGTACCTGACTTGAGTATCGGAGGACTTGCTCCAGGGATTTTTTCTCTGATTTCTAGCCTCTAACGTTCCATGTGCTTATCTGAGTGTGCGCATAGCTCAACTACCGTCGACTTAGTTACCACAGTCCGTCAGCGCCACATGAGAATCCGTTCTCTGGAGCACATACGATAAGGGTGTCATAGTCGTCTCTCCGTCAACACCAATGATAGCTCATCCGACCTTCGTCTGACTCAGATTCTGAATAGGATCCCTTACCATTCATAACAAAAATAAAATAAAGCAAGGCGAATCATTATATATTTAAAATTAAATTTCTTTATGATTACTTAACGGATTAACTGGATATCGATCTCATTCGAAAGCTATTTTCCACATCTACAGCTTGACGAAAATCTCTTGCAGATTCAGCCACTCAATCTCGAGTAATTCGCTTCGAAAATGAGAAGAGAAGCCCACATAAAGCTAACCCGCCATTTTCAGTCTCCCTGTTCAAAGCCTCATTAGTGCATCCTAATCTCTCAACCAGTGGGCCAATGTCTACTGTTGATGTGATTCTGATCCAAGGGTACGACATTAAGCTGAGGAGGTTGTAGCGATCCGCGTGCGGATGGGCGGACCAATAGGATTGCAGCAGGTTCCGCTTCGCCGGTATTTAAATCCTCCCAACCGTCGGATTATTCGCTGTCTTCGATTCGTTTTGTTTTCTCGTGCTTTGTTTGATTTTTGTAAGTCCTAGCGATGCAGGCGATAGACGAGCTGCTTGCTGCGACTGAAACGACCAACGTCGGCGATCCCGCTCCGGTGCAATCCGTAGCGAAGGTGGTCGCTGCCGGCGCCAAGGTGAAGAAGACGAAGGCGCCTTCGTCCAAGGCTAAGAAGCCATCCTCCCGCCCGAGGAAGCCATCTGCCCACCCTCCGTATGCCGAGGCGAGGATTCTGATCATCTCGTGTTCTTTGATTTGTTTGTGAATCCTATGTTTTCTTCATGGATTTGAATTTCGACTTCGTTTTGTTGGCGTTTAGATGATCAAGGAAGCGATCTCGACCCTGAAGGAAAGGACGGGATCGAGCCCTTATGCGATCGCCAAGTTCATGGAGGATAAGCACAAGGCGCATTTGCCGTTCAACTTCCGGAAGAATCTCCTCCTCCAGATAAAGAAGCTCGCCGCCTCCGGCAAGCTCAATAAGGTGAAGGGCTCCTACAAGCTTTCCTCCGGCGAGGTCGCTGCGAAAGCCATCTCAAAGAAACCCGCCGCATCCAAGTCGATGGCTACGGCTAAGTCAAAGCCCAAGTCGACCGTCGCCAAAGCAAAGCCTGTGGCTCCTTCCTTGAAGCTCAAGGCCAAGACTGTTGCCAAAACAAAATCGATGTCCTCTTCGGCGGCAAAGTTGAAACCGGCCTCGGCGAAGTCAGCATTAAAGAGGAAAACGCCAGCGAAGCCGAAATCCGCCGCTCGGCCTGCGAAGGCAGCCAAGACGTTCGCAAAGGACGCTCCGGCGAAGTCCACCGCCCCACGGAAAACTGCCGTCAAGAAGCCCAAGTCTGTTACTACGCCAGCGAAGAAGTGATCAGTTTTTTTCTTGATGAATTTGTTTCGTAGATGACTTGTTAATGTAAAAAGAGTGCTGCCGTGTGGGCAGTGGCGGCATTGCCTCTGTCTGTGGTGGTGGGTAAATAAATAGTTATAAATGTTTTTTCAGCCTTCAATGTTTTCCCTATCCTTAATATTGTTTGGCATTTTTTAATAGGCGTTATTTTACGTTAAATTTAGAAGTATAGAATATTTATATCTAGCCTTTTCGTGTTTAAAGATCTGAAATTTTATGATTAATAAAGCTTCTTTTTTGGGGGGGTTTTATTGTAAATAAAAAAATCTAGGCCCGAGTAATGCCCTATCAGAACTCGTTACAACTGATAACAAAAGTATCAAAGCCAATTGCTGCTTTTTATTATTATAAATTGAGAAAGAATGATATTGAGGATTATAAATTTCGTTTCACCGTATATTATGTTCCACCGCATAAGGTAAACAGTGGAAATGTATCCTGCGGATGGTTTGTGAATTAAACCAGTCCAGAAAGGAAAATGCTCTCTTCTTAGGCATTTGGTATTCTACACCAAGTTAACCTTCCTCCCAGGCGATGTCGTCGTCATCGCCACCATTGTCGTCGTCAGACGCATCAGCTTCGGCATTCAAATCGGCAAGCTTGTAAGACTGGCTTGAATTGCCTGCAATATCATTTAGAAAGAATCATATTAGATGACAAGATTATGAACCCTATATCTATCGAGCCCTATCAATGCCAGGGATCACCTATCTGGGATTTCGGCTACATGAATTCTATAGTAACAAAGATACTGATGATAGCCTAGGTTTGCAATAATGTCAAGATTAATTTTCATGAGTTTTTTTTTTAAACATTCTCCTGGATGTTGGGATCTGATGTAAATCATAGTAACAACAAATCTTCTCTACGATTTGGGAATTGACTACACGAACCCTAAACCCTATCAAACCATCGAGCTCAATGCATTGTATGATGGCCTAGCCTTACAATAACTATGTTGTCTTTCCGGTAGACTACATATTTTATATCATACTGGCGCAAAACACCATCAAAAACGTAAACCATACAATTTCGACCTCCTACCCAACATTCTATCCCTATGAAGACATATATTACAAACTAGAATGGAAATTGGCAAGCAATGCCTAATGCTTAATGCCTAATGGCTAATGCCTAATGCCTAGTATCGATAATAAGTGAACTGGGATGGAACGTTTTAGGGTTATTTAGAGGTGGTTTATCTTGATCATACAACTCAGCATATCCAACCAACTATTGCATATTTATCATGCGCAGATTGAGTGGGCCTGGCACACCTCATGACTAAAATCAGGTTTATAGACCTTATTGAAGCCCCGGATGGATTGACCTAATCATCTGCTAAATGTTCCAAATTTGATCAAAAATGGAAAAACCACAAGCACCAGGATTTCAACTAAAACCAGAAAGAAGATGAAAGAAAAACTCTGTAAAATCCAAAGGCCAATTCATACCAGTACCAGCTGCACTCTCCCATTCAATATCCTCATCATCTTCGCGTTTTGATTTCATGCCAACACGTCGATCAACAGGTTCTTCAGCAGCACTTGTCGAAAGTTCTGTTTGTTGTTGAATTCTTCTAGAGGCCTCTTCTTCTTCTTGCCTCTTCACTAAAGCAGCATAATATGCCTTCAGATATTCATCCTGTAAAATATAAGCAACAAGAATATGCAAATTTTTTATTCCACAAAATCAATCACTATATCCACATAACTTTCAATTTATCAAGTCTCAGACTAACCTGTAAACTCTTCTCATTGTCTCGATCTGCACTTGGTTTCTTGTCATCCACACTTGACTTCTTGTCATCAGAATTGTGCTCAACATTGGGTTCAGGCATAATCCCTCTGCGTTGCTCTATTGTAAGATTCATTCCTTGTTTGATCATCCAGGGAGGTATAACTTTCAATGCTGTGGGTTTTATATCAGGCTCGGTTTCTTCCTTGGCCTCAACACCAGATAAAGCAACTTCAATCTGCAAGTTTACCAAAGCAAAAGCTAAATACAAGAGTTAATGTTCTCATCACCATCATCATCAAGCAGTGTTTGCCCCAACCATTTTGAATTGATTAGATCCCTTAACTGAACTCTATACAAGATAATATCTGTACAAATATTTAAATAGATCAGTTCTTATTACATTGGTTAATTTTTCTTTGATCACCCTTCATCACACATCTTCCTAGCTAATAGAATCAATGTTTCTACTCTAATATCTATTAATTGTCTTTGAACATATTATACTATACTCTTTTGACCTATTTTCTCTCAATAGGGTTTGACTGTTTCTGAGTGACATGATTTTAGTTATCAAATATACGGATGGTTAGATTTTTCTTTTATCTTTTTCAGTCAAAACAATGATTGAAAGTGCAAGATGGCATACACTTGTCTCGCCAAGGAATGGCATTGGTGTGCCACCGTAACCTTGCCCCTGGATATTTTTTGAATCACTAGCATTAGAATCGCCGTTAGCTTGAGATGCAGCTCGTGCTCTTGCTTCCCATGCTTGCAATGTTCCAAACTCAGGAGCAGGCAAATCTTTCACCCTATCAAGCTGCGCTATTAAAGGCTTGAGCTGATCCTGCATATGTACAAAAGTAACAAGTGAACAAAACTACTTAGAGGCCACATGATTTTTCACCTAAACTATCTTCCTTCAAGTTGGTTGGACCCTTGCAAAGGCACACAAGCAAATCTCTTCCTTTAGCACGAGTATAATGGAGCTCAAATAAATAAATATATAGAGAGAAGGGCTTGTATGACAAAATACTGAAATTCTAATAAGAAAACAACCTCATCTCAAAAAAGAATTAATATGAAAATGCCAAGTGTGTAATTAATCATTCTGTAAAGGAGATATAAATTTTAATAGAATGATGTCTAATAACATATGGCGTAATTGTAATGACTTGACAATATGCAGTTTTGCATGAATCTAATACGTGGTTCCATGAGCGAAATATGCCCTAATCATTGAAATAACAGAATATGCATAGGAACTGAAATTTATGCAAAAGGAATCTTAGTAAGTACAGCTGGTTCTTTGAATAATACATTAATACTGCTAGTTGAACTAATGCTAGAACAAACCAGCCCTATGACAAAGTGATGATTGAAAAGAGGGCAAACAGATCAAGACTGAACTAAGAAATATAGGTGATTTATGCCAACAAACAACACTAACAAAAACATAAAAATAAAAGGCACTAGTAGAAGTTAGTAAATCTGAATATTTTAAGGAAGAAAAGTGAACTCATAGGCATTTCATTGTTTCTTTTGAACTATGTAAACTCATAAGCATAATGACACATAGTATAGAGAACTTAACTCATAAATTATTATGCTGGTAATTAGGCGATCCAAGAAAAACCAAAATGAATACATTCAAATATGTAAAAGAAAATTCATCATAAAACTTACACATGCTAGCATATGCAAGAAAATGATGATTAACTTTACACATGATCATTAACACAAATATTACTTAATGTGAAGCTACCTCCATTTTCTGATACATGTCTTTTAACTTTTCATGCCTCCTCTTCCTAGCATTATCATCCCCATCACCAAGTTGCTCAGCAGCCAGCTTCTCGCTCTCAGCAACAAGTTCACCATTGCAATTTTCACAGTGAAAATACTCGTCTTCCATACTCACAAGTTGTAGTGCATCAAAAGCAGAATACCTGAACAATCATCATGCCTCAGTATCACAAATGCATCAAGTTAGAAAAATACAAATTATGAGAGATTTCAAGGAACCTTCTTCCACAGTTAGGGCAAATGTACTCCTGAATGGTATTTCTGCTGTCCAATTCATCCTTTAATTTCTTTTTCATTCGATGCATTCGGTATCTAACAACATCAAGAATCTGCAATAATGAATTTTACCATTTACATAAAAAAGGGAAACTTTATGGCCCGTAAAAATAATTCTCTGACAACATGCATCAAAAACTCCCTTTCCATTCTTAAACTATGCTCCAGAAGTAATTCCATACATGATTAACAGATTAGATGATAAGCAAATTAACCTGTGCATAATCTAAACAGCAGTATGAATGCATATGCATTTTCATCTTCTCCTCTCCCTCTTTAGTAGTTTGTTGAGTATCACGAGTAGCAGCAATTGCAGCATTAAAATTTTTTGCACCTTTAGCACTCTGGCCAGATAACAAGATTATTACATTGAAAAGATGAGACATTAAGAACACCACAAAATCATAAAGGTCTGGAGCAGAATTTTTAAAGAAGAAAAGTACAAACAGATTCTTGTTGAATGCAGAAAGTCAGGTGAATAACCAAAATCAAAGTCATGCAAAAAAAAATGTAAATATAACTCTAAATGTTTCCTTAGATGCAAGCACCAATTTGCACAAGTGGAACAAACCTTATAATGATAAAAATGAAAAACTAATAGACTAACTTACATCTACTGAAAATCAGGATAAAGGACAGGGTTATTATTTATAATCTTAAGCTAATCAAATGATCCTTACTAGTTAATGTTGTGCATGTTCCATATAAGTTTCTTGGGGCCTCTCATATATCACTTTCATCAATACTGTATCAACTATTCAACATATGTTATGCAAAAGTAAGCCAACCTACACATATTAGACCTCCTTGCATATATAGACTAAAAATTAGTGTAACCTTCTATAAACATAATGATACATAGAGAGAAAATAATAGCAAAGGCTTAAGCAGGATAGCTATTTTAAGCTCTCTGACCAAAAACTTAAACTAGCGCTTTTGTTTTTATTGAATAATGAAACAGATCTAGTTGAAGGGAACAACTGATATTGTTCAAGCTAAGAACAGTGTATTTTTAAGATACATAAATGCATCCTAAATGACATCTAAGAGATTTCATTTAGCACATTAGAAGATGATTACTACTTGTTAATAAACTACATGTCTCAATAATAATATTGGATCCAGATAGACTAAAATGTAAGTCCAAATGGCCATAGGAAAAAAAAGACTTAATCATTTTAGTAATGAAATTTTAAAAATAGAAAAGATAAATGTACAGGCCTATCTATTATGGGAATTACCGGAGTATTATGAAGTAAGATATCAAAATGACCTCTTATAATGAAGGAATGATACTACTGTTGTCAGTGCAAAAGAGGCCATCTACCAACTTAGCACATGTCTATGTGGAAATAGGTTGTAGTTTATCTCAGGTTACTTTACTGATGTCTCAATTTGCACAAGATTTAAAGCATTATATATTCTTTATCTTAGAATTGGCACCAGGTATCCAAGCCTTCGGCTCAACTAATCCTAGGGTGACCGGCTTGGCCTCATAGAAGTTTTTCTCTATTTTAGAGAGTAGATATCATAATGAATGCTACCGGGATGGCGACATTAGCCTAGCAAGAACGAGTCTAGCTGGAATTCAGAAATAACAATCATCCTTATGCGGTACATATGGTGATAAAATACTAGAAAGAGTATGAAACACCTTTAGATTTATATTCACTATTTTAAAATATTTAGAAAAATATAAAATAAATGGATAACAGCTAGATGAAAATTGTGTTAGATGTTAGTGAGAACTCAATACAATGCAAATAAATTACACAGATTATTCAAATGACCAGCACAATACTAACCTCTTTTCGATGTACTCTAGTAATCAGCTTCTCTTCTTCAAAAAACCGTAAAGTACGGCGCAGTTGCTTGGAATGCAATTTCAAGGCTTTAGCCAAATCTTCTTCACGGACCCATTGACGCCTGATACAAAAAACCATGAACATGTGGATTTGGAAATGAAAATTCGAAAAAATTATCTCTTAATCAAATTAGAAGTGTTTAGGGGAAAAAAGAGACAGAAATCAGCTGCTACTTTTACCATGAATTAATAAGTAGTTGCATTTGACTAAGGAACCTGTGATGTATAGGTTCCTATAGAACTTAATTTTTGAACTTTTAAATAAACTAAAACTAACTCAATTGTCGATACAACTAGAGATTAAAATAGTTGTCAACCCTACGACTCCTTGAGTAACTAGTACTACTCACAGATAAAGGTTCAAACAATTGTACAAAACTTGTCACCTATGTCATGGCAACAATGTTAAATTGAATTTATAATTCAATAAAAACAAGACCATATCTCTTATAACCTAGTCTTTGTAACAAGTGGAGGCCATCCAATAAAAATTCTTATCTCTTGTTTCAAAGTCTCCATTCAAATCATACTTCGCTAGCAAGAAAACTTGTACCAATCAGTTTCAGTCTCAGGGGAAACAGATAAAGTAAACAACGGCATCGTAACCTAGTTAGAGCATCAAGAACAATCACAGTCATCCCCCTGTTGTCGATCCTCCCAGGCTTAGACTGGCTTTCGCCCATAATGGATACATCATCATAGAAAGCACGCGCAGCGAGCTTAACCATCCTGGACAGCAAACAACCCATCACTACACAGAGAAGAAGAATAGCAAAGGCAACTATAATAGATTCAAAATAAGCCAAATCCTGATGATAAATGTGAGATTATGACACCAATCGATAGGGGAAATCGGAGGCGGCCAGATCTGCCGGAACAGACGCACCTGTTGAAGGGTTCCATGCTCATGGCGGTAGAAGGGCGGCGATCCACCGATCGAAGGAAGGGAGGACGACTGGGATTACAATCTCCGATGAAGGATGGAGAAGTGCTAGGGTTGACGGCGATGATTCGAGAAGCGGAAGAGGATGGAGAAGGAGTTTGTGATCCGAAGGCCGAAGCTGCTGCTGAAGAACTTGGAACCGCAATGAGAACGGCTGGTACGACTTCGCTCTTATAGAAGACGTGAACGTGGGCCGGGCCGAGTACTTGAGCCCACTCTACATTAAAAATTCTATTAAGGTAAAAAATAACAAACAAATTTTTTTTTCTAAAATTAACTACAATATTTGATTGCGATATATATATATATATATATATATATATAGTGACGTGCTGCGCGACGGGGCGATCACGTGGGGGCCAGTGTTCGAAGTTTCAATCAATACGGGTCTCGAGAATCTCAGACTATCTTAATTTCAGGTTGTATTATAAGAAGCTGTTTTCACAAGTTCCAGTAGCCATCAGAAGCATAAATATAACGAAATTAGACGTGGGCATCTAAAGGAAGAAAACAAATAGAATGGATTAACTAAAACGATAAGGAATTCAACCAAAACACAAAATCATGTCGTGAAAATGAAATGCTAATGCATTTGACCCGCAAGAACAATACAAAATTCTAAAATCTATATTCGCTATGGATTAACTTATCAACGACGGAGAATTATCGTTCGTTAGAGTATGTTTATACTCCCCCAATAACAAACTCAAATAATATCATGCAAGAAAAAAAAATTTAACAGATAATCAAGAAATATAAGATTTAAATTTTAATTGTGATGTATTACAAGAATTTTCTCTCCAATAAAAAATAGGTCTAAGAATTAATGTTGACTGTCTGGATTAATCTCCATAAACACTTGACTCAGTAAAAAATTAATATTAAATCTGACTGATTATTTCAAATTTAATTGAAAAGCTGAATAGATGATTAATAATAATAATAGTAAATCGAAAGGGGAATACATCAATTTTTTTATAATTTGATCATTTTGATTAAAGTTAATACAATTTAACATATAATTAAAATTAGCAATTTTAATTAAAGTTTAAAATTCGAATAATGATATTTTTGAAATGAAAAATAGATTGACAGCTATTTTTAAGATAAATAAAAAAAATAGTAGCCTTTTAAATTTGTCATTATATTATTATTATTAATATTGATATGGTGGGTCCCATAGGCTAGCCTTGTGTGAGGAGGATCCACGCTGTTCGCTGTCCCAGAATTCACAATACAACGCGTCTTCTATGTTCTATCCTGCGTTTCCTTTGTCCTCTCTCGCCGCATCGTGGAATTTGGGAAGACGCGGAGGAAGAGGAGGAAAGGATCACCTCTCCCTCCGTCTTCAGCATCGTTGAATTCAAGGTCCCTCTCTCGTCGGAGGTACTCGAAGCTACTACTTCTTCCATTGCTAGATTTTACCAAATCTCTGTTTTTTTTTGTTCGTTTTCCGTCTTTTTTCTGCATCGCATGATTCCGGCGCAATCTGTTCTTTCAATAGAAAAAAAAAATGTTGCTTTTAATTTTCTTCCTATCATGAGTCCCATCTCGCTTATGAGGTTTGTTGCTCTGAAGTGCGGGATTTACTCGGTGAGACCAGTCAGGTAGATCGGTTAGGGATTTGCGGAACAGCGACGAGAATGAAGGCGATTCATTTCTGATCTTGTGTTTGGGCACTTGGTCGTATGGTGAATCGTTGAGATCCAATCTGTACAATTCCATACATTTATCTTTAGGTTGAATTACTCCATCTCTAGATGCATCGCGTGTGCCTTGTTTACATCCAAATGTAGTACTGTTCTTGTCAAGTGTGTGATTGGCAGTCAGCAGCACAAAAGCTCATACTCCAGTCTAATCTGAAACAGAGAAAGATGAACTGGTTCTGCTTTTGTCAGTCTCAAAGTTCTCTTGTTGATCAATCTACAGGGGCCGTTTTGTTCATCTGCATGTTTTGTGAATTAGTTTTACTTGTCACAAAACATTGTTTGTTTTACTTGCAGTGTCTATCTGGGTAACTGCTATTGCATCATACTTTAGGTTTATGCAAATTTTCTACAAGATTTCTAATCCTCATTTCTAGCTAACATTCTCTTTAAATTCATCAGAACTCTTCATGTCAAACATGGATGCTGGTGAGAATTTGAACCAAACCGAGGCAAATGAGATGCCATCATCTGAACAAGAGGTGAGTGGCAAACTATATATATATATATATCTTTTATGTCTTGTTTTTCTGAAAATGTTATTAGGAACAAATGACTCTTTGCAGGAGGAAGTAATCAAGAAGAAGTATGGAGGAATTGTACCGAAGAAACCGCCACTCATCTCCAAGGCAAGTGATGATCTATTATGGTTAACATAGTTGATGATTCACTTCCATTCATTGAATTCCTAGAAACCAACATTTTTGGAGAGTAATGCAGGACCACGAACGAGCTTACTTTGATTCGGCAGACTGGGCTTTAGGGAAGGTATCATTATCATGTTCCATGCAATAGCTAAGAATGTTTGAATTTTCTTTTTATCATTTGACACGGTTTGTTTACTACTATAGCAGGGGGCTGAGAAGCCCAAAGGACCCCTTGAAGCACTCCGACCTAAGTTACAGGTATCGATCCTTAACCATGGTGTTGCTCCAATTGTCAAAAATTTTCACAATCATTCATATCTCAAGCAATGAAGGGGAGCCTTGGCGTAACTGTAAAGTTATTGTCATGTCGCGAAAACTGTCTCTTATAATGCAGGGTAATTCAATATACTCTTCCCTTGGGCCTCACATTGGTCTTGTAATGCAAAGTAAGGCTGCATGCATAGACTCTTTCTTAGGACCTCTTATTATCGGGTGTTTTGTGTACCAGGCTATCCCTTATTAATATCTTAAGCTATATTTTCTTCCCCTTCGTAATTTACTGAATGATAGTTCTTCGGCAGTTGAGTCTATTCCAATGACCTAACCGTACTATTCCAAGAATGAATCAACGGGACTTAGCCCTTGCTTCTTATGGACAATATGCCTGTTTTACTATACATTTTTCTTCCTTTTTGATTTTTTAGCCCACTCAGCAGCAAACACGGTCTCGTCGTTCAGCCTATGCATCTTCCGATAATAAAGGCGATGTAGATGACGGTGGAAATGCTACTGCTGAAGAGATGAATGAGGACATCGACAGCAGCGGCATTCTTCACTAAAAAGATAAATTTCCTGGCCTAGCAGATACTACCTTTCCATTTATCGCATTTCCAATGTCATGAATAAGAAATAAAAATAGTCTTCTTGTTCGTAAAGGGCGAAGAGCTCATTCCCTGATGTTATTTCAATTTTCGTCAAGCATGAAATGAAGAACTTTCCGAGTTCATGCCTCAACTTTCCCAGGTTCACAATTCTAATATTGTTATGGATATTAAACGTTCATTGTTGAAACCTTAAAGGAACTTGTGTAAGTCATTGGAATATCGATAAAGATTGGCGATATTGTTAGTGTAGTGTATTTTGATCGCAACGTTAAATATTCAAGGCTGCTATTGTTTGAGCAGAGTTTGGATGATATACTCTGAGCTGAAATAATACAACCCAAACAAAAATAATTTTGGAAAATACTGATGGATCATGATTCATATTAATTTATTTACAAATCTACGACGTTCGAGTTTCGTCGATCATCATAAAAAGAAATAATGTATATGGATCACAATAACTAATCTCCAAAAATAATTGCGTAATTTATATTGCAACAAATATTCCAATAGATACAATTTTGGGGCAGAAAATTAATCCAACAATTATTTTGAAAACACCTGCGGTCAACGCCCAAACTGCACCTTCCGAGAAGTCAACGCCCTACGGCCAGGTCAACCCTGGGCGGCTCTGGCGACGACTCCCCCTCGCGGCCGGGTTGTGGCCTTGGCGGGGACGTCGCGGATGGCGCCTCCGGCGGTCCAGTAACGGCGGCAGGCCTTGCACAGGTGCCGCGGCTGGTTCACGTTGTAGTTGTTGAAGTAGCAGAACTTGGTCTCCTCGCTCTTGCACCTCGGGCACGGCAGCGCCGCCACTCTCCTCGCCGACTCGTCCGCCGCCGGTCGCTGAACCGCATCCTCCTTCTCCTCGGCCCGCCTGTGCTCCCTCACGATCAGGGCGCCAAAAAGCTTGAAGCTCGGTGATTCCTCCATCACCTCCCCCATGTCCGATGTGTTTGTGACTTGTGAGAACGGGGATGAGAGGTTCTTATCCAGTCCCAGAAGGCTGCTAAAGAAAACGAAGTCAAGGAAAGGACAGGAATAGAGCCAGTTAGGCAAACAAGCTTGAATCCATCTTTTGGAAATTATTCGAATGAAGACAAATGGGGATTTGTAATGAACGAAGTACATAAATTATCAATGTTTTTAATGGAGAACCAGAGAGTAACAGGAGCTTCATATCACATTCTTCCCACGTTTTATTAAATCTAGTTTGGTCTTCATTCGTCCGTGCCTCCTTTTAATAAAACATTTGATTATGTTTTTATTCTAGAAACAATGCTTTTAATACCCGACTCAAAATGACTGGCATATACACACAGAATTTTGACCTAACTTTGACATTTTCAGTCTTTGTCTGCGTATTAGAGAAAATTTTCTCATGTTTAACATGATAATGATGGAATATTATTTCTACGCTCCGAATCCGCTTCAAGAGAAATGTAGCATGCTCAGCATCTTGATCTGGTGGATTGACTATGAGAGTAGGATGAAGACAGAACCTGCATAAACAAAGTTCCCTACTTGTGTTAATGATCTTGAGCATGAATATCTGGTTCATAAACTAGATCTTTAATCCTATTTTACACTTATGTTTACTTCTAGATGATGTTAAATGAACCTGATATACTAGATATTAGCAATTATCTAGATGTTATCGATTAACCGAATTAACTCAGACATTGCAAAGAAGTCGGATGTTTTTGAGTTTTCGCAGCTTCTTTTGCATTTACACTGAGTACAGGGAATTCTCTATTCACAATGTAAAACCATGGAGCATTTTAATTTACCGAGAGACACTAGAGTAAATACTGGTTCACAAGGAATCACCTGATACATCTTTGGCCCTTTTTTAAGAAGATAGCCTACGCTGTTCAAGTTCTCCACAAAGGTATCAATATCAGGAACTCGCAAGCTGATTTTGTCGGCCAAGCTGTATATCTCCTGGCATCAGTAACACGTCCATCAGAAAACAAGAAAGCAGCGTCTTTTGAATTTTATGCAAATAGATAATTATGCTGCTTACGGAAATTGAGAAACAATCCTTTTGTTGTAACTCAGATTGTTTGTTTAGTGCACTGAGAAACCTTTTTGCTTCCTTCTGTTGGCTCATCCCGCTACTTCGTCCAAAATCAACAAAGCCATGATCATCGACATATTTGTCATACAAAGATTCTTTCATGATGTCAACAACATCCTGCAACCAAACCCACCCCAGTTAAACAAATCATGTACTGCATCATCCTCACAAGAATCGTCAGCAAAATTCTATACCCACTATTTGGAGTTAGCTACATGCATCTTATGCGCGCATTGTGCTTGATGCAAGACTATATAACTAGCAATGTCGATCTCTTAAACCATGTATGTTTTGGTGACTAAATTTAGTTTTAAACATGCCCTATACAAACAAAAATCTGTATGACTTTTTTCACTGGAAAACAAAAGATCTGTAAGACGAATATGCTTTTAAATTTTTTGCTTCAAACGAGACAGACTGACAGAATGAATTAGGCACTCTCCTATGTTAATGGACCATGTAATTACAACTAGTGATCTGGAACCGTGTTGGATAGCAGAATTGGCCAGTTTGGCATATTAGCTCTGGACATAGTTTGGATCCAATTCAAAACAATTCTCTAAATCGGATCAACCAACTTGTTCTAACTCAGTGTGGTGTGTGACCCAAGCTAATTTAGCAAAGTTTCTTTTCATTCCTTATAATTTTATATTTCTTTAGTTCAAACAAATTGAATTGATAAATCAACATCAAACAAGTTTAGAATTTAACAAGTAGTACTTTACCTGAAGCAACAAGTACACCTCATATATCCTAGAATAAGTTCAAGTAGTTGTGTTTACTTGAGAAATTTCACCACCACAAACTAGCTAAAACCTTTCTATCAAGCTTCTATCTGAAAATGTGGATGGTTTACACAGAGATAGGGAGAAGAGGAACAAGTATTATTATTTGCAGAAAGAGATAAAGTCATCTTAAATTCTCAATCAAGGTGATCATCACAATTATTTGGGTATTCTTTGAGAGGAAACTGAAGATTTTCCTCTAATCATTTGAAATCTTAGCTTTGATTATAGAAGCTCCAACAACCATACGTGCAAGATTTTCATCGGAAAGTAACATCAGCCCTAAGTTCAATGTCTGGATAAAATTCATGTAGCTGACTGCCAATAGTTGAGGCTCATGATTTATTGTTGTTTGCTAGAATCAACCCAAACAACTTATGAGAAAATATTTAGTTAGTATTTGCCTTCAATATTCTGATTGGGCTGGTTCAAAAGATCATTAAATTGATTTAGTGGTGGCAAATGCTTGACATGTATTTTACTTGTGAAAACAAGCCTAAGTAACAAATGGAGAATCATGCCGCCTACTGTAAAAGGGCAGAAGTTATGAAAAAATTTCAGAAGGCTACCTTTGCATCTTCAGCAGTAATTTCTTCTCTGAGATCCAATCGAGCACGAGCTTCTGCCAACCTTACTAGGCTTTCCAACTGCCTAGCAGTGATAGGTGTACCATCAGCTGAGGTGCTCCGGTCTCTTAGCCGCAAGTAGAAGTTCTGCAAAATTTCAGCTGCTGGTCTAGACATCCTTAAGAGAAAGAAGATGAAGGTATGAGAAAGAACCAGCTAAATAATTTTGAAAGTGTATTGCCTTTAATATTAACCTAATTACCTAGGGAAGACAAAATTTCTCGCATAAGCAATGTACTTGCGGAGAAGAGAAACAGGCAAGGGAACAAAATCCTTGTCTTTCACAGTATTCAATCTTAACCTGGAAGCCAAAGAACCATCCAGAATACTTGACTCCAGGTTCTTGTCAGAAGGAGCTGCAGATATTGTAATGAATTTAGAGATTACAGAAGTTTGAAATGTAAACCGTTGAAAGGAAAAAGTACCCATCCGTTGCTTCTTGGCAGTCGAGGGCCCCATATTTCTAGTATGAAGCTGCATACCAAAATAATTGTTTATCATGAAAATTCAGTAAGCATGCTATTAGTCCCTTAAAAATACAATTATATATCTAATCTCAGATGCTGAACATGTCACCCTTACACTGACAAGGATCAAGACTGTTATTTTTCCTCTTTTTTTTTTAAACGTAGAGTTTTACAGGCAACTACTGAAAATAGTAACTTACTGCCATTATATGGTCAGAGACACGCTTATCCAGCTGCTCATCTGGTTTGTCTAGCAATATGAATGCCAAATCAAAACGGGAGAGGAGTGCAGCACTCATTCTTAGGTTCTCATTGACAGTTTTTGCACGACTGCATTGAGTCAATATGAAAACTCGTCAATCAGAACTAATAGTTTCCCATAGAAAATCCAAGGTGATGCAAAAAAAAGGATTTCAGAAAAATAATGGATTCACTGTATAAAGAAGATATTGTTGTACTCTGAAAAGAGAAACCCAAAACAAATGACAATTACTGCAATTGCATTGTACTTGTAAATAATTTAGTGAAGTTATCATCGTAGAGACAGTATGTAATTAATATCATCAACAAATGAGAGAACTGAAAGTAGCAATTATAAGCAAGTTCATTCATCAAGACATGTTGTTGCAAATGAGGTGTTCATTTAAAATCTCAACCATGTTGTTGCAAATGATATCCCTGCATAGTTCCAAAATAACAAACTATAATTTGTGTCATTCACAATTAATCCATAACTATGTAGGGAGCTTTATTAGAATATCCACACATATTATATTTCTACAGTGAAGCCTAAGAATACACCCTTTTGCTCTCATGGCAAAAAACTACAGATTGCTGCTGTCACATGCCGTCATTCCCCAACTCTTATGTAGCTTGGCTATTAATTTGTCATCACCCTCAATCCTCCACACCACAACTGCACCATCATTATCTTTACATCCTCCTTGTACTTGTCAAATACTACCATTAGGAAAAGACTTATTTGATTTGTTATTCTAGCTTTTCATCCATCAAAACTTTCATTTTCAGTAATAGATTGATTATACGACTTATTTTATCCCGTGCGAGAAGGTACTATTTTTCCATACCAATAAGATTTACCAATAACAAACAAATATATACAATATACTGCCTTAAACTTGAATCCTACATTTTAGTCTATATGCATGTCAAACACATCATTGACAAGGGAAAACTAATAATAGCACTAAAGACTATGCCTACTGTATTTCAAGACTCTACCTTCATTAAACACATTATTTTGACCTGTTCAATTAAAAATATGAGAAAGTTGGATTCAACATCAAACAAATTGTCATGCAAGATGTCTCTATTGAAGACATGGACAAAATGATCTAGAAATAATTCACAATGTATATAAAAAAACTAGGAGAGACTTTCTTATAATGACCACCAGCAGGATTTGCAGCTGCCAAAACAGATGTACGAGCTGACAAACTTGCCACCAAACCAGCCTTTGCAACAGAGACACACTGTTGTTCCATTGCTTCAAGTAGAGCCTACAAACTTAATTCAATAAGGAACTCAATTTTTTGGCAAGAAAATTAAAGAAGGCATCTCTGCAATCATCAGATTATGGTACCTGATGTTCAGCAGACATTTTATCAAACTCATCAATGCAGCATAACCCACGATCAGCGAGAACCATGGCACCTGTTTAAACCTATGGTAAGGCCAACCATAAACATGTCTATATAATGGGTATTCATATAAATATAAATAGAGCCAACATAAAAATCAGATTTCTGGCTATACCGAAATTGAATCTCTATCTGTTTAAACTCTCAAGTCGGATTGACAGAAAAATCAGTTTTCTCATTATAATGAAATGAGTCACTATCTGTTTAAACTCTCAAGTTCATTTGACAGGAAATACACTTTTTGGGTTATAATGAAAATGAATCACTATCTGTTTAAACTCTAAAGCTGGATTGACAGAAAAGTCGCTTTTCTGGTTATAATGAAAATGAATTATTATCTGAAAAATAGGGTCTCATCTCCAATGTTCTTCTACACCCCTTCATAGTTTTATAAATGTAATTAACTTCATCAAACTGACTTCATCAGTTTTTCTTTTCCTCTCTCTAATACTTCATAGTGCAAGGCTCTAATAAGTTATACATCATAGTGACTACAAAATTATTTCAAACAAAGCACGAGACATTTCATAATTTACTTTATGGAAAGAGCATATTTCTAAATAAATTATTCTGAAGATCAATTATGTTAAATATGGCATATATGGTATGTGTCACCTTGAAAGCCAGAAATGTGGCTTCTAACAACCTACCAGAAAATATAAAAAAAAATGAAAAGAGGAACAGCAACTTAGACAACTTGGAACATGATGCCCAAACTATACCAGCCTCAAATGCATAATCACTCGTCATAGGATCTTTCACAACAGCAACAGTCAGTCCAGCATTAGTAGTTGCATTGCCACACACATAGATGCCCCTGGGGGAAACTGATGCTGCTGCTTGTAGGAGTTGACTCTTACCCAATCCAGGATCACCTACAATTGAGATGTCAAAGTTTATATAGCCAAACGTACTGTCAACTAAAATGACAGAAAATGACAATGGATTTAAACATTGTGAATAGAAACCACAGGAGTGAATTTACTGAATAAACTAACTAAAACAACTACTTAAAAAGAATAAATGATAATTACCAACAATAATGATGTGAATATCTCCTCGAATTGGGACCTTGTTCTTATCCCGAGAATGCTTTTGGACTCCCCCAAATAATGAAAGTACAATGCCAGCTGTGGAAAGGATTCAATGTAATCGACAATAAAACAACATATCATAGATAGAGATACTGCACTTGTCTTCTTTCTTGAATTTTTGAATGGAAGAGCATGTGTTAGATGATGGTCCTTTGGCTTGTAGGCTTATAAAATTAGGCACTGACTAATAACTTATCTTTTAGGATTTATGGTCTCATCATATTATAATCTTGAGAAAATAGAAAATGGGGAATGTGTCACATGAGTATTTTGTTGATTAGTTTCATGTTGTAGTCAATTCACATGGGTTTGCTTGCTTCAGCCCTAACATGCTATATCTTTTAGGATTTATGGTCACCCTATTATAACCTTGAGAAATTAAGAAAATGGGACTTGTGTCTCCCAAGCATTTTTTTGATTAATTTCATGTTATTTTTGTAGTCATTCACATGGTTTTGCTCTCTCAGCCCTATCATGCTCCCAATAGTATGCAGGGATGTAAAAGAGATTTTCTACTGTAACCCATCTCAACCTACTTCTCATGTGGGACAAGGATGTGAGCTTATACCCCTGCTCCATCAATCCCTATTCACCATGGAATTTCTGAAATCAGTCCTAGCATAATTGGTCCTTATCATTATTGCATAAGGTTTAGGAACCAATGATTACAAAAATCTCAACATTTTTAACTTTGGCTATTTCTTATCCTCTATACTTTTCTCCAACTGACTAAAAAAATAAAGAAAATAACTTTGTTGATTGTTTCAATGATAGCTATGATATTCCTTGTTAAGAATGCAATAATCTAAGCCATTGGCCTCCAAGGAAGTCAAAAATCAGTTTAAATCGGTTTTTAAAAAATTATTAATCAAAAAGATCAGAATGGCATTTTTGGTTCAAAGATTCCATAATTTAGATCAATGCATATATCACAAGAAGAATATAGAAAAGTGTACCTTTTACAAGTTCATGCCCATAGATAGAAGGGCATAAGGAATGAAGTATGGTACGGAATACATCAGAACCATGCTCCTCAAAAAATTTCACCACAAATTCAAGATCTTTAGGTGAAAACGAGATAAAATCAGATAGCATACACGCTCCACTTTTAGAATTGTTTTCTTGAACATCTGCAGTGTTATTAGATTTTAAGCTTCTGATCGAAACTGCTTCCAAATATAGATAGTACAATCCTTGGTGCTTGTTCTTGGACCTTCCTGAAAAATCAGTAACATGTAAAGTGAAAAGGCATAATTTATATATCTTGATTCTCAAAAGAGAGTAAGCAAAATGGAAGCTCTTGAAAACAACATAAGAAGGATCGATATAGGAAGAAACTAAATGGTTATACAATCAGGAATTAAGAATTATAATAAATGTGAATAAATTTACTCGACTTTCTATGGCACAGGTTGTTGCTATCTCACTACCCTTTAACTCAGCCTATATGATCCTTTAATAATGTCTCCAGAACTAAGAAATGTTCTCATACACATCTTACAAAACCCACAAAAGCTTTCTTTATTGAATATAAAAAGAAATAAATTGTATATGTTAGTCATGTATCATCCATCACCTTTAATGATGATGGTCTTCTCCTAGGCACAACAAAGCATAATAGACCACTTTATGTGACTGGAATAAGTGAGGGGAATCTTGATAGATGCTAATGCATCTTCCAATCTCATAACACTCGGAATATCTCACAAGGGTACAAAAGAGGTAGATGAAGAGTCCAAGTATCAAAAGATGTTTGTTGAAGATTATTCCGTCAAGTGGTTCTAAATATATGATTTCATTTGATCAAGTTCAGTTATTCTTATTGTTATGTGCTATTTAAAAATCCAGAAGATGAAAATTCAATTCTAAAATCGAACCCATTGCTAAGTGCTAGCTACTAGAAGAAAGGAAACTTTACCTCCTCCAACATCTATGTAGCTGTTTATTACTTTTATAATACCAATGACAGTTATCACATCACCAGGGATACAAGAGTCAACAAGATCATCAGTTAGTTCACAATCAACAGTGCGAGGCACCCGACCTTCTTCATGACTGGATGATGTAAGAAGTTCCTGAATTCTGAGTTGAAAACAACATCAAGATTGAATCTCAGAAGAAAAATATGAAACTTTAAGAATATGTTAAGAGAAAACAAAACATACCTTATTTTCTGAAAATCTATTGGTTTTGCAGAGGATCTAACTGGACTAAAAGACCTGCTCCTGCATCCCTGGATGCTGCAGACTATTGGGGGAGAAAACTTCCCATCAGGGAATATGCGTGTGATAACAGTTCCACACTTTCCACATGCAAAGTCCATCTGCAGAACCAAAGGTCTTACTGTGCTGACTTTGACGACTGAACCATGCACTGAAACTAGTTTCCCTGTAATAAATTGCAATCCTCATCTTGGTTCACTAGAATATTGGTAGGCTAGTGAAATTTAAGAAGAAAAAAGACGAAGAAGAAGAAGAGAAGTTAAACCACCACCTATATATGCAGCTTTCAAGTTCTTTAACGTAATCATTGATTCAGGGTAGTTATACAATCGAATGTTTATCTTCTCTATATCCTCCAGAAAGTAATTGTTTTTCTTCATTGGGAGAACCTGTTTGAAGATCGAGTAAGGATCAGAAATCAGCACAAATGAGGACGCAGGTTATATAATGCAAGAGACATACCATGTGGACTGCAGCACCCATGCACAAAATAGCTTCCTTCGGCTCTTCATCCAAAATGACATAAAATTCGTCGACTCCACATAGCTTGCGTAATTGTTGCAAATCCATGGGGAGAGACAAGACACCACAATCATCTTGCACCTGAACCAAAAAACAAAACCATCAATGATAAATTAAGGTAGGAAATCAATTCTAAAATGTAATGCCATCATCCAAGAAGTATTTTCCAAATTGAAATTCCAATAAATGAATCAATGAAGGAGATAAAGCGAGGCAGAGAGAAAGAAATGTGTGTCTAGAGTGGATGGGACTAGGATGAAGGCTCTCTTCAAGCATGATAAAATGAAGGAACTTTCTTTGTTTGTGCATGAATCTTAAAGTGGATTTGTACATAAATCTTAAAGCACTATTTTATATGCATAAAATCACAGAGTTCCTAATTTGTATTGTATGTGCTACGAAATTGTATTATGGGGACTGCCAAATTACAAATTGTATCTTAGGTGCTACTAAATTACAGCTTAGGTGCTGGCAAATGAAAATTGAAAAAAAAAGAAAGTAACGCTTTAAGATTTATACATTCCACTTTAAAGTTCGTGCACAATTTAAGAAATAGCCCTTCATATGATCCTACGTGAAAGGGGGCTTCCCGCCAGATGTATTCATTAGGAGATACAGAGCATCCCGTTGGGCAGTAAATTACTTTTGAGGTCGGGCTATTCCAGTTTCCTTCCATTGTAACTTGGCATAAAAAAACTTCTATTGAGCAATAAGTTTTTGGGGTACCATTAAATCCGCATTAGCAAACAGAAGCTTAACGTAGCTCTGCACACACAAATGTGCATACTCTAGATCAAAACCTATCCGCGTGCCCTAAATTCCCACAAATCTGCATTCCCTCGAAAAACTCTATCCAAGAAATTCAGTACGATATAGCACATTCCCCTTCAGGACTATCATGGTATCACAAGTGAAACTACATGTATAAAGAACCACCAACCATCCATCGTTCCGGAGTGGTAGAAAAACAGAAAGCAAGAGAGCACGCACAGAAGAGAGGAACGCGTCACCTGGGAGAGGAAATGATCGGCCTGCGAAGTGGAGAAGAAGTCTGCGAGCTGGCAGACGAGCTTGAGCCTTCGGTCGCTCAAGGCGAACTCCGTTTGTGGGAAATAACTAGGCCAAATGCTCGACGCAGAGTGCAAATTGGAAGGGCAACGTTGTTCGATGCTCTTCTCGCCGTCGGCAAACATCGGGAAGGAAACTGAGAGCGCCGACGAGCGTCTCGACGACGAGATCGAGAGCGGCGAGAGACGAGCGGGAGAGCAAAAACGAAGAGAGCGACTTGTGTTCGCTGGTCCCCGTTCAGTAGTATTCACCCGGGAACTTGGTTTCAATCAGTAATCGAGGTCTGAAAAATCCAGTCCAATTAAAATTAATCCGGCCCACTTTTACGGCCCCAAACACAAAGCTTGATTTTCAAAATGCCTCTTATAATTTAAATAATTTTATTATTTAAATAAGAATAACTAATTTTGATGAAATCTAAAATAAAATTATGCTAATATCTTTTTTTTCATGCTGAAAATAATTTTAAGTTTTATTAATAATTTTCTCTGATTACCTTTTATATAAAATATATGTATTGTCATAATTCTTTTTGTCTCATGCAATATTTGTAAAATCGTGATCTTGGATCGTACAATTATACGACCCTATGATCCAAAAGCACAAATCGATCCTAAATCATACATAGTCGATTTTTACAGTAGGATCGATAGGATCGAAACAGGATCGGCAGGATCGTAACAAAATCAGAATAGGATCAGTAGAAGTTTTGAGGAGACATAACTTTTAACTCGAATTGAAATATAAGACCTATAATATATCAAATAGAATCTCATTCAGAGATCTATAATTAATTTCAAAGTTTACTCTTAACCATCCAGTTTTAAATCCCAAAAAACATCATCTAAAGTCTTTTCGGAGAGCCGAAAGATTTTGTCTTTATTGTTATTTTTTTTCATCTTTTGCAGAGTTAAGGTTAGGGTTTTGAGATTATTTAAATATTTATTTAATTATTTTTGAGTTAGTTTTTGATTAATAATATTTTATCATTTGTTTTCCCCAAATGACAAGTTTTTGGATACTTATTGTTTAATATTTTGTGAAATCAAAAAGTTTTTAAAAGATTATTTCTGAATCAAATGATTCAAAATTTTCTGTTACGTTGCTTTGTTGGCCTTTGGATTGGATCATCTTATAAACTAAGGGAACATTTTTTAGGTTGAATGTGATTATTATTATTATTGTGTTAATAGAAATTTTATATTATTTCATTTTATGATATAAAAATATAAATATTATTAAATGCTATTGTGAGAATAGTAATTAAATTATTAGTTAATTTAAATTTATACATGTAGTAATGTAATATGAGGTGTTCAGTGTAAATGATTATATATTTATGTAAAATTAGTAATTTATTTGTATGTAAATGTATTTTTTAGATATTTTTTGTCTAATTATTAATCATGTATCATAAAATTTTAAAGATTTTTTATAGTATCGTACGATTCTATGATCCGATCCTGACTGATCTGATCTTGACCCTAAATCGATTCTGCTTAAGATTGCGATTCTACATACTATGGTCCCACGTCTTAAGATTGACAACACCATGAGTGGAGAAGTTTTTATAAATACCTTGCTACTGGGATTCTCGAGTGTTATCCATGTGTTGCACTATTACATGGATCTGACGTACTTTTACCAAGACTAATTTATAGATCTCGAATATTAATTTTTATGTATTCATGTATTATATTATACATGTAATATATGTGCGCAATGATCAATAATAATAAGAAGAGACGTAGCTTGTACAAGTGCAACGTCGATTTGGCATTAAACCTGGGGGACTGGAAAAAATTTCCATGGGTCGATCTTTATTAATTGGATAGTAAGAATTGACAAAAAAATAATAATAAATAACATTAAAAAAATCTAAAATCTCACAATAATTTTATTAATTACGAGAGAATTTTTCTTGTTAATAATTTCTTTGTGACTAAATAATTTATCTCGACGATACTGATTATTGTATACCAACCTTATTTTGACGAGGAGATAGTTGTGTGCTTAAATTCAAATGTCCTTGACCTAGTAGTTTGTCATCTTTGTCCTTTTGAGTCGATAATATGTGCCTCAAGTGTGCACTATCAAACTACTCAAACTTGGATTTAGTTCATCCTCCTTAACTCGGAGAGTTTTACCTCATTATGAGTAACATACAAATGTAAGTGTGAAAGACATGATGGTGAGAAACACATGAGTTTTGAATGATCGCATCGATATGTGCCAATATTATGTGACCGAGTTTTGGAAAAGAAGAGAGTTGAAGCAAAAAGAAAATAAGAACGAAGATCAAAAGAGTTGGGAGTAGCACTCTAAGAAGTATATAGAAGAGTTGCCATTGAGGACACAATGTGGAACTTGTCAAATGAAGAAATTCAAGCAACTAAAAAGAAGAAATGTTAAGCAGTGCTCCATCAACAAGTTGATCTCCATAAATCCAACAACTAATTCTTAACAAAGAAGAAAGTCATTGTTTCTCATATGACTGCCATAGCACAGGTAAAGTTTGCTTTTAGCTTGCTAAATTCTAGATTCAAGATCAACCCATCCCAGGACCAATACGGAGGAGGTAAATCACAGACGGTTACTAGCCTTTGGAATAGTGACTAACACATAAGAGAGGTATTTACCTTGACTTTGTCGAGATTCGAACCCCAAATCTCATGATGACGACACCTCATGCGTTAGCCACTAGACCCATCCGAGGGGACGTTAAATTCCAAATTCACGATCCATAAGAGAGTTGAATTAAGGTGAATGTTAACATCATCCAATAATAATAAGATGGTATTAACAAGGCAATCTCAATGCTGAACCTATTAAGTAATTTCGCACGCTTGAATCTTTCAAGAGCAAGATTTAATATTGTTACTCCCAAAAGACATTTCCAGCACTCATAGGCTGTGGTCTAGAATTAACACTCTAGGAGTAATATAAAACAGTAACTGATAACTCTCTTGAATCATAAATTATCAGATAATTCATTAGACTTGAGGTATATGAATGCCATGGCACACTGCAATATCTATGGTTTAATCTGCTATAGGATGTAGTTATTACTTGCTTTGTTGACAATTGTAGCTCATATGCTAGTCAACCTGAAATGAGTCCATCATTGAGTTTCATCCAAGTACATAAGATGTTTTTCGATTAGGAAAGTGTGATATTTTCCAGAACTACTATCATGTACTCTAGTTGTTCAATATGAAGTTAACACCATATTAGTCCTTTTTGAAATGCATAACTGGGCTGACAACTTGAATCAGAGGAGAATAGTGTGCCAATCATTAAGATTTCAAGCACCATACAATGAGATTTGTAGTGTCATTTCAAGTGAGATTTAGACAAGTAGAATTCTAGTGAAATCAAAATAGGACTATTGAACTTCGACAATATGGCCTATACAAACAGAGAGATTTAGATATGCACATCAAACTTGTAAATCAATTCTATGATTAAGGACCGACTAAGGAAGGATTTTTGGCTGGCAATAATAATCTAAAATGTCATCCAATGTTGGAATTTGACACAATCAAGGGATACTTCAGCTGTTGCATCATAAGCTGAATTCGTTATCATTGACGGATGACTCATATATGAATGAAAGTCAATGTGAGAGATATCATGGAAGAAAATATATTACGATTTTTCATAACAGAATTCTATTACGATTTTACCGGATCTGGGATTTAGGCACTATTTATAAGGATCATTGAAAACCTATTGTATAATGAGAATCATTGAATATGATTATCTTGTGTAGAGAGAATTCTAATAAAATTTTGGCCATTTTTGCGGAGTAGGCACGCCGATGAACAACTGTAACTCTTATTCTTCTTTGCTATTTTTTGTGTTTTTGTCTCGTTGCTCCACACGATCTCTTTCTCTCTTCCTCTTCTTCCATATTAAAGGTTGCGCCTCTCGCTCAACAATTGGTATTAGAGCAAGATTTTGACGGATTTTTTCAATATGTCGGGGACGACTTCTGTGAAGTTTGATACAATGAAATTTGACATAACCGAAAACTTCGAATTATAACAGAAAAGGGTCAAGGATTTGTTGGTGCAACAAGACATAGTGAATGCGCTAGGAGAAAGGAAACCGGAAAGTATGGAGAGATCGGATTGTGAAGAACTTCAGGCAAAGGCAGTGATAACAATCAGGCTTTGTCTTACCGATAAGGTGATGTACCATGTCATGGACAAGAGTCACCGGTGGTAGTTTAACAAAAGTTGGAAAGCCGATAAACGTCAAAATCATTGACAAACAAACTGTATCTTATGCAAAAATTATTCGGACTGAAGATGACAGAGGGAACCGATCTGAGCCAGCACATCAATGTATTCAACCAGATTGTGAGCGATTTGAAGCGGGTTGATGTGAAGACCAAAGACGAAGACAAGACACTGATTTTGCTGAATTCTCTACCTTCATCTCCTACGTACAAGAATTTGGTTACTACTTTAATGTGGGGCAAGGAAACTCTTAAATTGGAGGAGATCATAGTTGCATTGTTAGGTTTTCGCCAAAAGGAAGAAAACAAGCGATGAAGTTTTTCAGGAAAAAGGACTTGTGGTAAATAGCAACCAGGAGCGTAGTAGGAGCAAATCTCGACATAGATCAGGTAACGACAACAAGGCTCGTTCTAAGTCAAGAAGGAAGAAGGTGATCACATGCTATAAGTGTGGAGGCAAAGGTCATATGAAGAGAGATTGTCCAGAGATTACAAAACATGTTGCAAAGAACAAAGATAGTTCGGCAAAGTCTGCAAACATAGTTGAAGAAGAAAATTCAGAAGCGGTGATGGAGAGATATGCTATCAGTTATGTCGAGTTCGGAGCAACTGACGGATGCATGGATCTTAGACTCTGCATGTTTCTATCACATGACTCCAAACAAAGAGTGATTTGACACCTATCTGGAAAAGGTGTTGGATAGGTTCAACATGAAGAATGCAAAATATCCAGTACAAAGTGCCCAAAGACAGATGAGGAGATCCAAGAGATGTCAAAAGCTCCTTGTGTCAGTGCAGTTGATTGCCAAATTAATGCCATGATTTGCACAAGATCAGATTTGGCGCGAGCATTTAGTATGATGAGCAAGTTTCTCTCAAATCCTGATCGACCATATTGGGATGCAATGAAGTGAATTTTCAGATACTTGAGAAATACAACTGATTATGACATTATTTTCAGTAGACAACCGAAAGATCCTTTGGTTGTTGGGTCCGTGGATGCAGACTATACAGGAGATTTAGATGACAGGAAGTCTACTATAGGATACATGTTCACTATGACGGGAGGACCTATCTATTGAAAATCTATGATTCACGCTATTGTTGCATTGTCCACTACATAGTCGGAGTATATGACAATAGCTGAAGAAGAGAAGGAAGTTTTATGGGTTACAAGATTGGTCAGAAAATTGGGTGTTCAGTAAGGTGGAGTTAGGGATGTAAACGAGCCGAACCGAGCCGAACAGTATTAGGCTCGAGCTCGGCTCGTTTAAGTTATATTCGGGCTCGAGCTTTTATCATAAGGCTCGAGCTCGGCTCGTTTTAGAATTATCAAGCTCGCGAACAGTTTGAGTTTGGCTCGTTATTAGCTCGATTATCAAAGTTAACGAGCCTAACTCATTAAGCGAGCTCAGGCTCGTTTTCGAGCTCGTTTTTTAACTCATTTTAAAGCTCATTTTAAGGCTCGTTTTAGAGCTCATTTTTTTGGCTCGTTTTAGAGCTCGTCTTTTGGCTCGTTTTAAGGCTCGTTTTTTTAGCTCGCAAGCCTATAAACGAACATGTTCGCGAGCTCACGAGCCGAATATCCGTAAGCTCGAGCTCGGCTCGATAAAACTGTCGAGCTTGAAATCGAGCTCGAGCTTGGCTCAATAAGATAAACAAACGAACTCGAACGAGCTTTTTACCGAATCGAGCTCCGAATAGCTCGCGAACCGTTTGGTTCATTTACATCCCTAGGTGGAGTCAAGTTGTTATGCGATAATCAAAGTGTTGTCGCTTTAGCGAAGAATTAGGTGTATCATGCGAGAACCAAGCACATTAATATGAGGTTTCACAAGATCAAAGAGCTAATTACTTTTGGAAAAATTCAATTTGAGAAAGTTCACAATGCAGACAATGTTGCAGACATGTTGATAAAGCCAGTGGGCATTAGAAGTTCAAGCATTATTTGAACTTGATTCATATCTCTAGATGCTAGAGGAAGGAAGCTCAGACCCAGAGATCCAGGTAACGTTTTGCTCAGATATTCATGTTTTTCGAAGGGGTGAATATTCGCTAAGGTGGAGATTGTTGACGAATGACTCATATTTGAATGAAGGTCAATGCGAGGGGCGTCATGGAAGAAAAATCTGTTACGGTTTTTTATAATAAAATTCTGTTACGATTTTACCGAGTCTAGGATTTAAGCACTATTATAGAGATCATTGTAAACCTATTAGATAATGAGACTATTGAATGTGATTATCTTGTTTAGAGAGAATTCTAATAAAGTTTCGATTATTTTTGTGGAGTAGGCACACCGCCTAATCACGATAACTCTTTTTCTTCCTCGTGTTTACTCTTTCTTGTGCATGTTTATCTTGTTGCTCCGCGCAATCTCTTTCTCTCTTCCTCTTCTTCCGCATGCGCAACAGTCATCGTCAAGGCTTTGTTTGTCTCAACTATTTGAGGTCAGCTACGTGAATATTGTCTTTGTCGAAGGCAATGGTAAAGTTCATAATTTGCATTTGTGCAAAAGGAGAAGAAGAAAAAAACTAATATCCATAGTACAGAAGATAAACTCTGCAAATCTTCAGGGCATGGTTATAGTTCTTCTGAGCAGTTTCAGTCTCACCAATTGCCGTTGAACACATTCATGCAAAGCAATCGCAAATGATTGATAAGGCAAGCAGTGAATTTTACTTATCAAAGTATGATTACATATTTTCTGAGCAATTTCAGTCACACCATTTTCAATGGGCACATTCATGCACTGAAATCGCAAGAAATTGATAAAAGAAATCGCGAGCTCTACCAAGAAGCAAAATTTTTCACAAGGAAAGCAGAAGGGTTTATTTTAGGGGCAAATTAGGAACCCTAATCTCCAGATCTAATGCAAATCCAAACACCCAAGACGATCAGAGCCGTACCGAAGATGGTGGTCCCGGCGCGCATCTCCTCGCCTAGGAACATGCCGGCGACGGCCGTGGCGGCGAAGGTGGTGGCGTTAGTGACGGGCACGGCGACGGAGATGGGGGCGCCGCCCAGGATGTGGAAGAAGGCAGCGGAGGCGGATAGGTTGATGAAAAACGGGAGGGAGTACTGCCAGGTTAGGAGGAGGTCGATCCATTGAAGGAGGCGGCGGCGGAGTCCTCGGCTGCCAGGGGCGGCGGCCCGCAACTGGGCCTGGAGCTTCCGGTCCCAGACGAGGGCCCCACGGCGCATGACAGCGTTGGTGGCGCCCCACACGAGCCCGACGATGACCATCTTCTCCACGTCGCCGGCCATGCTCTTCTCCACCAACAACAACGGTTTTTAGGTATGAAAATGGCACATAACCTTCATTTTTCTGACCGTGGTCGTATTTTTCTATTATGGGATCCACAACTAGTTGACTTGGAAGTTCTCATGGCAACAGATCAACCTATACCTATTGCCCGTGATGTCTTATATCTAGACAAAATAAAATAATAGATGTTAATTAAAAAATAATTTATAAAATTTTATAGAATTTTTTTTAAAAAAATTAGGATTTAAAATGAATTCGTATAATATATTTTAAGGGGACGGATCTATTAAGCCTGATGAAAATCTATTTGAATATCCAATTATATAAGGAGTTGTTTGAGTATATAAACCTTAAGTTTTATTTATCCTAACATCCTTCTGTTGCTCAACCTCTCTCCTGATTCTCCTCTGCCACTCTCCATTGATGTCGCTCGATGTCATCGACTTGACGTCGTTACCGACGTTGATATCCCGTTTTGTAGAGCGTCAACCCCGTATGTCAACGCCACTGCTCCATTACCGGAGCAGCTCGGAGCCAACGACAATCCTAGCCCCAACCCTGCCTCCTGATTCTCTCTACAATTGTTCCTTCTTGTGCACCCTACATCAACACCAAAAAGGGAAAAGTTTATGGTTGCCAGAAGAAACAATGGTGAGGTTGGCGGACAGAACAATCAGTTCTTAGCTGAACTTACAACGCTCTTGCAAGAATAGAGTCAAATTCACAGGGAATAGATGGAGCAACTACAAAGAGCTAGAGAAAATGAAAATGCACTAAGCCGTCCCACTGCTAGTGCTAATCCAGTGTATAGACAGTTCAAAGAGCTGGTCTTGACAGAGTTCAAGGGTACCATTGACCCAATTGTTGCTGAAAGGTGGATCCGATCATTGGAGATGATCTATGATTTTATGCAGCTCACCGATGCAAACAATGTTAGGTGTGTAATATTCATGCTACGTGATGATGCTCATATTTGGTGGGAGGGTGCATGTTTTGCGATGGACTTGACTACTTTGATCTAGGTTGGTTTTAAAGAAATATTCTATGGGAAGTATTTCACAACTGATAACAAAACCTGACGGACAAGAGAATTCTTAGAGTTTCGTCAAAGAGACATGATGGTTGATGAATATGTTAAGAAGTTTGAGAGAGGACGTGACTTCATGCCCATGATTGTAGGACAACCATCGGAGGAGCTGAAATTTTTTATCAAAGGGTTGAGGGTTGCGATTCAACATAATGTCTGGTTGAGTCGAGTTACCACTCTCAGAGAGGCAATGGATCATGCCTTGATGTCAGAGAGGGACAAGAATGAGATGATAAAAGAAGAGCATAACAAGAGGAAAAGTTACTAAGGAAGAGAACAGCAAGGGTCGAGTAGTAAGAAGCCTTTTCCTGCTCAGTTTCAAGGCAAGGAGTAGCAGAACCAGACTCAGCCATGACAACAACTTCAGGGATCTTGACCAGCTGACGACACTGCCCCCAAGGTCAACGACAGGGTTCCGTGTTCCAAGTGTGGGAAATTTTATTTTGGTCAGTGTCTGATGAGTTCGAATGTTTGTTACATGTGTAAGAAGCCGGGATATTTTGCTAAAGACTGGCCCAGCTCAAGGAACCAACCAAGGAAGAGTATTTGTAATGACTTGGGAGCAGGTAGATCTAGATTCTGCCATCATTATAGGTATGATCTTTGTTACCGACCTACTTGCCCATGCGTTAATAGATTTCGGAGCTATCCATTCTATCTGTGACATATGTGCAAAGCTGGGCATTACACATGATAGAATGACTATGAGATATAGTGTTTCCTTACCCTCAGAAGAAGAACTACACAACAATAGTATGGTAAAAAATTATAGGATGCTAATACAAAATTGTATTGTGTATGCCAAATTTATTGTTCTGGAAATAACTGACTTTGATGTGATTTTATGAATGAATTGGTTGACTCAACATGAGGCTATCATCGATTGCAAATGATGGATGGTCAAGTTGAAACTGCCAAATGATGAATCCTTCGTTTTCAATGCGACCACAAAACCGAATCTCTCTCATATCATTATAGCATGTAAAGCCCAACATATGTTGAGTAAAGGGTGTAACGGGTTTCTGGCCAATATCATGGTTAACTCTGAGACTCATAGACCAAGTTTAGATGAAGCGGATGTGGCTTAAAATTTTCTAGAGGTATTTCAGACGATATTTCGGGATTACCTCCCCTTAGGGAGGTAGAGTTTGGGATTGAATTGATATCTGGAACCACCCAACTGTCTAAAGCATCATATCAATTGGCGCCTATAGAAATGAAAGAGTTGAAGGAGCAGTTGCAAGAGCTACTGGATAAGAGTTTCATTCGACTGAGTATGTCACCAAGGGGAGCGCCAGTGTTATTTGTTCATAAGAAGGATGAGACAATGCGTCTGTGCATTGATTACTAGGAGTTGAATGGAGTTACAGTTAAGAATAAATACCTATTGTCCAAGATTAATGATATGTTTGATCAACTACAAGGTGCGGCAATATTCTCAAAAATTGACTTGAGATCCGGTTACCATCAAGTAAAGGTAAAAGAGGAGGACACCCATAAAATTACATTAAGAACTTGTTATGACTACTACGAGTTTCTTGTTATGCCATTTGGGTTTACTAACACCCCAACAACTTTTATGGATTTGATGAACCAAATTTTCCAGTTGTTTTTGGACTAATTTGTTATTGTCTTCATCGATGACATATTAATCTACTCCCATAGTCGCGAAGAGCATCATTAGCATTTGACTAAGGTGCTACGGGCTCTGAGGGATAGACGCCTATATGCGAAGTTCAATAAATGTGTCTTCTGTTTGGGGTAGATTATATTCTTGGGACACATTATCTCGGAAAAAGGTATAGAAGTGGATCCAACTAAAGTAGAAGCAATTTAAAATTGAGCAACTCCAAAGAATGCTATAGAAATCCGAAGCTTCATAGGACTGCAGGCTACTATCGAAGGTTCATCTAGAACTTTTCGCGAATTGTCTTACCACTGACTTCGCTGAGAAAGAGGTAAGTATGAATGGGCAGACCGGTGTGAGAGGAGTTTTGAGGAGCTAAAAGAAAAATCGATGATGACGTCGGTGCTTGCAATCTCAAGTGGTACTAGGCGGTTTGTGGTATACATAGTGTTGGAACCCCAAGGTTATTTTGGTGTGATCAATAAATTAAGTTAGGTCCTGTGTGTTTTAACCTTGTGTCTAAGTGTGCAAGAGCTTAGGAGCACAGGTAGTCGAGTGGAAGACGCAGCTAGCGTGAAGGACGACAGTCCGAGGGACGAGGTGCTGCGGAAGAGTACACCAGCGGACGAGAAGGAAGCGTGCGGTGGTTCCGAGGAACGAAAGCCAGAGCGGAAGATTGCTCGGGGAGCAAGAGACGCAGCTAGGAGGGACGAAGACTGCGGATGAGTACGCCGGCGGACGAGAAGGAAACACGCAGCGATTCCGAGGGACGAGAAGTCGGAGGGAAGCCCGCTCGAGAAGACCGGAACTTAGGTTCGGGTGAGCCCTATTCTAGATAGCAGAGATCACCCAATCAAGCGGATCCAGAGCAGAGGACCTGGACGAAAGACGAGCTGAACCGGCGCCGAGAGCCCGGACCGAAAAGTCAACAATGGTGACTAAGGTCCGGGCGCCCAGGAGTCAGTTTTTGACCGGATCGAGCTTTGACTCGATCTGAACGTTGCGGGATAAAATTTATCCCACCAGGGCGCCCGGAACCCTTCCAGGCGCCCCGACCAAGGCTATAAATATAGCCTTGGTCCAGAAGTTTTGAATCAACTCAGAAATTTACATTCCAAACACTTGTGCGCTTCTATTCTAGCGGATTCGAGTAGAGGACCCGGACAAAAGTCAACCAGAGTTGACCTAGCATCCGGGGCGCCCGGAACTGTCCGGGGCGCCCGGAACCCTTCCGGGCGCCCGGGAGTCATTTTTGACCGGATCGAGCTTTGACTCGATCTGAACATTGGGGGATAAAATTTATCCCCCCCAAGGGGCCCAAAACCCTTCCAGGCGCCCCGACCAAGGCTATAAATATAGCATTCATCCAGAAGCTTTGAATCAACTCAGAAATTTACATTCCAAACACTTGTGCGCTTCTGTTCTAGTTTAGCTTCTGTCTTTTGTGCTTTCACTGCTGTAAGAGGCTTCTCTGCCTGAAGGAGATATTTTAGTGCACGTTTATTCCTTGGATCAACAATCTCCTTGGTTGTAACCAAGTCAAGTTGTGAGCCTCTTCTTTCTGCTTTTTATTTACTGCTAATTTACTTTATGCAAGTGTTCTGTTGAAAGTTCGAGAATGGTCTTTGTTGTTTTATTTACAGGCTATTCAACCCCCCTTCTAGCCTGCCAACGGTTCTACACATAGATGCCTCCAAGAATGCTTTAGGGGCCGTGTTGATGTAGAATGAGAAGGCAATAACCCATGCTTCTCGTCAGTTAAAGGTGCAGGAGCAAAACTTGTTGGTGCAATATCCCTCAGGTCAAGGTTGACCTGGTTGACCAAGCTTGAGTCTTGGTTTGGGTTTCGATGTTTGACAATATAAGACTTCGATGATATGGACAAGTGCAGGTGCAGTTGTTCATTTGGGGAGATTGTTTGGTGCAATTCCCCTCTGATCAGGGTCTGATCAGGTTGGTTGAAGAAGAGTCAAGTAGGTCAAGGTTGACCAGATACTTGACTGGGAAGTCCTAACTGGGATGTTAGGCAGAAGGAAAATCCTGGTGAGCGAAGCTAGGTGAAAGACCTAGTGAGTGAAGCTAGGCAGTGAGGAAATCCTAGTGAGTGAAGCTAGGTGAAAGTCCTGGTGAGTGGAGACAGGCAGAGGAAAATCCTGGCGAGTGAAGCCAGGTGAAAATCCTAGTGAGTGAAGTTAGGTGAAAGACTTGATGAGTAAAGCCAGGCAGAAGAGAAGTCCTAGTGAGTGAAGCTAGGCAGAAGGGAAGTCCTGGTGAGTGAAGCCAGACACGGGAGAAATCCAGATGGATCAAGGCTAATCAGACATTTGGTGTTGGAAAGTCCAAGTAGGTCAAAGGGATTGACCGGATACTTGGCACGAGGAGAAAAGTCCAAGTAGGTCAAAGGGATTGACCAGATACTTGGCAAAAGGAGAAAAGTCCAAGTGGGTCAAAGGGATTGACCAGACACTTGGTGAGGGAGTCCTAGCAGGTCAAAGGTGATCGGATGCTAGGCATGATGAACTAACAGGTCATGGATAGACCGGATGTTGGTTTGGGGGCTTGGGACTTGGTTTTGGGCAAAAACCAACCTATGGATCGATCAGCCGATCGATTGGTTGATGCCCAATCGATCGGCCGATCGATTGGGAAGGTCCCTGCAATAAGCCTTGAGTGGGCAAGTCGCAAAGCGCACAGAAAGCCTCTGGATCGATCGGGTGATCGATCCAGAGCTCCCAATCGATCAATGGATCGATTGGGAGATAGCGATGTTGTTAGGACCGATGTGCCCGCTAGAGGGGGGTGAATAGCGGCTCACCCAAATCGTTCGCTTCCTACGTTGTTAGCTTGCGCAGCGGAATAATACCAAAAATAAACAAGCTAAACAAAATACAAGACAAGAAAGAATGCAAACCAAGCTACACGATCATTTACGTGGTTCGGAGATAAAGCTCCTACTCCACGGCGTGTCCGTAAGGTGGACGATCCCTATCCGTCGGTGGATTACTCCCCGGAAGACCTCCGGCTAGCTCAAACTCCTTGTGGGTGGAGAAACCTCACCACAAACTCACCAAGACCTCTTGGACACAAGGAAAACTCTTGAGCACTTGTAGACTACTAATTAGACCTTAACCAAGTCTAATTTCGTCACCTTTGCCGGTCATACCAAGCTCCTTCTTATAGAGCTTGGAACAAATCAGAACCTGATTTGCCCGTTACCAGTCGACTGGTGCCAACGGCTACTCGACTGCTATAGTCACCAGTCGACTGCTACAGTAACGCTACAGTAACGCTACAGTGCTGCTACAGTAACCCCTAATTCTAGGATTTTACCTCGAGTACATTCACTCAGCACTCGTTCTCGCCCGACCAACCTAGACCTAGCCTCCTAGCCTTCTAGCCTCCTCCATCAGCCTTGCGTCCCTCGGATGCCTCCCCATCCTTCACGTCTTGCCTTCTGGAGCTTCCATCGGCCTTGTCATTGTTGTCGGGTCTTCCTTTGCCAAGAGGTCGCGCCTCCGGGACTTCATCCATTGCCAAGTCACACTTGGACTTACGTTGCCAAGACTACATGCTTGGACTTACACCGCCAAGACTCATCCTTTGACTTTCCTCCTTTGCCAAGATCACACTTGGACTTACGTTGCCAAGACTACATGCTTGGACTTTCACCGCCAAGACTCACCCTTGGACTTTCCTTGTTGTACCTGCATCCTGCACACTCACAATGCATATCAAATACAACAATAAACCTAACTTAAACCTTTTCCCAAACATCAAAACTTAGGGCACCTAGATTGCTCCAACAGATGTTGCGCGATAAGCCCTGGATCGATCAGCCGATCGATCCAAGTAATTCCTGAGAGCACAGAGGCGCTCTGGATCGATCGGCCGATCAATCCAAAACCTCTCCGATCGATTGGGAGCAATCCAATCGATCGGGATCCGACCGTTGGCGCAGATAAAGACCGGTGGCGTGCGTTTTCTTCGGCAGTTCTTCCGAGCTCTTATACGATTTATCTCAGATCCTCGACAGCAACTCCACAGCTCTCTCTAAGCTCCAGATCACCAATTCTTGAAGGTTCTTGGAGGTTCTTCCAAGTCAAGAGGCGGATCAAAAGCAAGAAGAAGAAAGCTAGAGTTAGGGTTTCTTGTATTCATTGTAAGCTTTGCTTATACTTTTGTTCCCTTTCCTTTCTTTCTGTATTGAGAGTCTTGTAGGGCTTCTCCGCCTTCGGTAGTTACCAAAAAGGAGCGTTTATTAGTGGAGGTGTGTGTGTGCGCGTGGATCCTTGGACTAGTCACCTCTTGTAAGGTGGATATCAAGTAAAATCCATTTGTTAGCGTTGTGTATTTTGTTTTCTTTGTATTTCCGCTGCACATCTTTGAAGAAATAAGCAACGTCAACCACGAGCACGCGACGAGCTATTCACCCCCCTCTAGCTACATTTCGGTCCCAACAAAACTATCCCACGTATGACTTGGAATAAGCGACAGTCATCTTTGTTTTAAAGATTTTGAGCATTACTTTTATGGTGGATATTGTGAGATCTTCACTGACCACAAAAACTTAAAATATTTCTTCACACATAAGGAATTGAATATGAGGTAGAGGTGATGGCTGAACTGTTAGAGTGTATACTAAAAGCCTAGCTTTTTGTAAACATTTATTTTGAAATAAAGAATCACATTGGTCAAATATCTACATTTATATGCTAAGTGTAGTTGTTCAATTAATTTATATTGTAGATAATATGGTGTGTGGTGTCACACACAGAAGATCATGTTATCAGTTTCTTATAAATTATAAATAGTAGCTTACGACTAAAATGGAAAGGAACAAACCATTGGAATAGTCGTAGTGTAATTTGATATTAATTTATCTTGACTATAAAATTATACTAGTACACTCTAAATGTATTAAGCAGGACCATTTGAGGTAGTATTTTTTTATACTGACTATATAAAAGAACAATACCTCTGTTATTATGGAAGTGTATACTCTTAATCATGATATAATAACAAACACACATAATATTTATTTCTTTAATTTATCAAAGGGTGCGATTTAGCTCGTTAAATCAATAGACCCGATAAGTTAAGAAATGATATTATTTATATGGTGTGTTATTGATTATAGAATGAAACTGTGTCCTAGTAATCTAAGTTGATGATGTCCCCTTGAGGAGCTCATAAGGATTATCATGTAAACCTCGCAGGTGGACTTAGTCTGACATGATGATAAGGTTGAGTGGTACTACTCTTGGAGCTAGATATTAATTAAATGAGTTGTCAGTAACTCATTTAATTAGTGGACATTCGATATCTTAAACATAGGAAGACTAACATACTCATGATAAGAAGGAGCCCATATAGTAATATGGAATTGGTGCGGTAGTTTAATAATAACTCTTTAGTGGTATGAGTTATTATTGATGAACTCGAGTTGGGTGTTCGGGGCGAACATGGGAAGCTCAAGTTTATCGGGAGACTAAAATTAATTCCTTCTCTCGGTCCCTATCGTAGCCTCTTATTTATAAAGTCTTATACCCACCTAAACCCAACTTCTTACCCACCTTAAGGTGGCCGACCAAGCCTAGCTTGGAGCCCAAGCTAGGGCCGACCAAACCAAAGAGAGATGGGTTCAAGTGGTGGCCGGCCCTACCTTGGAGCCCAAGTAGGTGGCCGACCACAATAAAAAAAATAAAAGGGATTTTAATTTTAAAATCTTTCCTTATGTGGAAGCCATGATTTAAAAGAGAGTTTTAAAATTAAATGTTTCCTTTTATAGTTTCTATAAAAGGATTAAGAGAAAGGTTTGATATATTTCCTTATTTGTAGTTAAAAGGAAGATTTTAATTTTGGAGAAAACTTTCCTTTTTGTAATTATCCACATGTTTTAATAGAGAGATTTTAATTTATAAAAGTTTCCTTTTATAACCAACCATGAAGAAAATTTTTAAAAGAGAAATTTTTATTTTAAAAATTTTCGGAAATAAATTAGGAAGTTTTAATTTTGTGTTTAAAACTTTCCTTCTTTGGAGGACTTGTAGGGGCCGGCCACAAGATGAGTTAAGAGGAAATTTTAATTAAATTTTCCTTATTAGCCATTGGCAAGGCAAATAAGGAAGTTTTAATTATGTTTAAAACTTTCCTTATTTGCCAAGACCAAAGAATATAAAAGAGATGGTAGAGGTGCCTCACCTTACAACCAAATCTATTATTTCCTCTCCTCTCTTCCTTGGTGTGGCCGACCCTCTTCCATTGCTCTTCCTCTTCTCTTCTTCTTTGGTGGCTGGCGACATCTAGTCTCAAGGAGATTTTTGGTGGCCGGATTTTACTTGGAGAAGAAGGAGAGATAGGAGGCATTGTTTCTTAGCATCCCTTGGAACTTGGTTGGTGGCCTAAGTTCTTCATCTCTAGGAGATTGTTGATGGCCGAAACTTGCAAGGAGAAGAAGGAGGCTTGGGTGGATTCTGATCTCTGTAGATCGTCGCTCACACGACGTCCGAGATAAGAAGAGGAATACAATAGAAGATAGTGAGGCCTATAAGCTACAAAAGGTATAACTAGTTATTAGTTTCCGCATCATAACTAGTTTATTCTTTTGTTTAGATCTTGAAATACCAAACACAAGAGGCTAGCGATTCTAGGTTTCAGATATATGATTCGATTTTGTGTTTCTTTTGTTTTTCGATCTTGTGATTCGATTGTTCTTAATGGTTAAACCTAGGGTTATAAGGAGATTAAATATTGAATTTCGTTGAAAGACTTTGTCTAGGAAGCGGTGGATGATCTCATACCCAAGAAGGCCTAGTGCCTCGCCATATTTAACCTGGAAGCCGATCTCTGAAATAAATATTTAATCGAATTTGTAACATGGGTGGATTTGGATTAATAATGTTAAGCATCGTTTGCGATCCAAGTCTAAACCTCTAAGAACAGATAATTTGAATTTGGAATCAATAATGTTAAGTTTTATTTGCGATTCCAAATTTAATTTCTAAAAAACACAATAGGTTGTTAAGAAAGGTTCAGGACTTGTACAGAATTTTTATACAGGGGAACCGGTACGATATTCCGAGTAGCAACCAATAATCGGTATCAGAGCTAGGGTTTGCCTCTGTGTGTTTGGTTTTCAGTTTAATTATGTACATGTCATATATATTTTATGCAGGATAATAGTAGGATGTGCAAATAGATTTAACTCTATGGTTGCAGACATCCTAGATCCAACTATTGTGACCCTAATGTGATTGTGTGTGTGATTGGTCCCTTGGATATGTCGAGGGCATTTTATGTGTGTGCATGATTGTATGTATTAAATACAGCAGGAGCTGTATTAGTTTTAGGATTTTACATTTTTGTTTTGATCTAGATTACATGTACATTCCTTCATGGAATATAGGATCGATAAATATAAAATTCTATTTTTATAGCGGATCGTATCCTTGCGAGGCGTGGTGCTGTTTGAGGACCAGAGATGCAGCGGAAAAAGAAGCAAGATAGATGTGGCGACTAGACCCTATTGCGGTGGCTAAAGATGGCAGCAACTAGGGTTGGCAACACACGGAGGACAGTGATGGAAAAAGCCATAATAGTTGGAAAAATTATTTTTCCATATTTATTACTTTTATTTGCTGTGATGTGTGTGTGCATGATAAAATCCTCATCTTAAATAACTAAGTGGGAGAAGGATTAGTAAATAAATTTCACGATCTCTATTACTGGTTTATAAGTGATGCAAATAAACTTGTGTGTTGGCTCTGAGTGCCTTCCTCCATAACGGATGAGAAGAATATTTTTATAATTTCAGGTAATTCACCCCCTCTTGCCGGCCGCAAGGGACCAATAGGTTTTGATGTGATCAACCAAGTCAAGTTAGATCCTGTTATGTTTGATGTCTTATGTCTAAATATACATGAACTTAGGAACACAGGAAGTCGAGTGGAAGATGTGGTTGTTGGGATCTTCGGATGGCTAGAGAGGGGGGGTGTGAATAGCCTCCTCTAAAAGCTTAAAGAATTTCTTTCTACAAATCGTTAGCGCAGCGGAAATATGCAAACGAAAAGATAATACAAGAAAAAGAGACAAACACCACTAACACCAGTATGTACGAGGTTCGGGAATAACTTGCCCCTACTCCTCGGCGTGTCCGTAAAGTGGACGATCCCTTGATCTTTCGGTAGATCACACCCTGGATAGATTCCGGCTAAAGTTTTCCTCCTTCTCGGTGGAGTAACCTCTCCACAAAGTCTCCGAAGATATGTAAATAAAGCACAAGACTTACAATGATCAGTGGCTAAAGAGAATGAAGAATATGCTCACAGCCACGCGAAGACGACAGTGAAAGCAGAGCGCAAGAAGGAAGCAGCTTCTCAGCCAAGAGCTCAAAGCTTAGCACACTCGCTTGATCGACAGAGAGTTTTTCTTTCTTAGTACCTTCTTAGAAAAATCTCTTAATCGCAGCCAGATCGCAGCCAGATTGCAGCCAGTAAACGTTAATGCTCCAATTGCACCATTTGCAGCGAAACACAGTAGAAAGAACACTTTGTCTTATTCTTCTGATGGAGCTTAATTTGAATTTAAGCATTGACATGATACCTGCAACCTGCAAATTAAAAAGCTCACCGCAGATGGTTAAATCAGACGAATCAGAAGTTGTAGAGAAACAGCAGAAACTACAGACATTATTGTGGATCGGTCAAGAAACCGATCCACAGCCTTTTTGGACCGATCAGGCCATAGCCTGATCAGTTCAGGAAGGCTCTGATCGATTTGTGGACTGATCAGACTATAGGTGGATCGGTCAACAGACTGATCCAATGCCTATGTAGGTTTAGAGTTTCCTAGCCCTAAACCCTAAAGCCTTCCTGGTCTAGCGAACGAGCTACCGAGCCCTCTCTGACCTAGTCCGGAGAACGAGCTGCCGAGCCCTCTCCGATTTCATCCGGTCCAGAGAACAAGCTACCGAGCCCTCTCTGACCTAGTCCGGAGAACGAGCTATCGAGCCCTCTCCGACTTCGTCCGGTCCAGAGAACGAGCTATCGAGCCCTTTCTGACATAGTCCGGAGAACGAGCTACCGAGCCCTCTCCGACTTCGTGTGCCAAGTTTCCATACTTGGACTTTTCCCTTTCACCTGATCAACCTTGATCAGTACTCAATCTGAGTTTAATTAATATCTGATACAAACTTAAATCAGTGTCAACATCAAAACAACAGCTAGGTCAGACTGTATCAACAGTGGTTAGCCAGAAAGATGGCACGAGAAGCGAGTCGATTGGTTTGGTGCATTCGAGAGATGAGGTGTTGCCGAAGAGTACACTAGTGGACAAGAAGGATGTACACGACCTTCAAGGGACGAGAAGCTGTGGAGGAAGTCTACTCGAAGAAGGTTGGAGTTGAGTTCAAGTGAGCTCAATTTTGGACGACCGGAGCATCACCTAAGCGAGTGGGATTGAAGTAGATCAACTTGGAGGTTAATCTTGAAGACCCAAGGCACCTCTATTGTGATTGAAGGCGCCTCGAGTGCTACTATTGAAGCTACCAAGTAAAGGCACGTAGGTGCCTCCATGGTGTCTGAGGCACCTCAAATGAAAAGGTCTAAAGGTGCCTTAAGCAAGATCGAATGTGCCTTAAGCAAGATCAAATGTGCCTCAAGCAGAGGTGTCCCCAAAGACATTGAAGGTGCCTCTGTTCCCGCAGAGCCGTTAGTTAGCCGTTGGCTGACCGTTGAAGTGTGGATAATGTTTTATACACTTGGGAGCCGCTTTGGACCTCTTTGGAGGCATCTCCAAGTGATGAATATCAATGGCTACTTCATCCTAGGAGGCTATAAAAAGCCCTCTGGTACTAGGAATTAATCAACAACTCTTGTATTCACTTTCTTAGTCTTTTCTAAGGTTTAGAATTATGTAAGAGGCTACTCTACCTTCAACGAAGGAGTACTATTAGTGAGCTTTTCAACCTCCTTGGATTAACAACCATCTAAGTTGTAACTAAGTAATTCTTTTGTCTCTTTTTATTTTAAGAGTTATTATTTTTATCTAACTAACTGTGTATCCTTGCGTAAGTTCAATAGCAAGAGATTTTCTCTAACTGATTGTAGGGCTATTCACCCCCTCTCGTTGACCTAACGTGTGAACCAACAATTAGTATCAGAGTCCAACTGCTTCAAAAGAACTAGTAGCTTACTAAAGCAAGAAGACAATGGTTGGACCAAGCATCTATTCACCAAAGTTCAAGGGGGAGTTCACACTCTAGAAACATCTGATGGAGGTATTGTTCAAAATCAAATTTGAAATTCTTTTAATAATTAAATATGATTTTGTAGTACTCAAAGACCAACATGGAGAAGAAAAGGAAGAACACTTGTGGAATAAGATAAGAAGGAGCAGAATGACTTCGTCGCAAATGGGAGAGCTGAATACCATATGCTAAGCGTTCTTCCACCCCAAGAAGTTAGTCGGATTGGGAGCTACGACTGACACTGGGAGAAATTCCTAGAGTTGCATGAAGGTATCTCTGAAGCTAAGCTTATAAAATGGGTCATAATCTAGAATCAACTGATAAACCTCTGACTGAAAGAAGGAGAGACGATTGCTCAACTGCACACTAAACTGAAGGAACTGATCATCAGACTTACAAATCCCAGAGAAATAGTAATGAATAGAGATTCATTAAGGTATGCTCTTAATGCTTTCCCGAGAACCTCGGATTAGACATCGATAATTGACTCCTACTACATCTCGAAAGATCTATAGGTAAGTACATTAGAAAGTTTATTTTCTACATTAGAACTTCACGAATGTGGATGTATAGGACTAAGAAAGAAGCTGAGTCAGAACATCACCCTAATGGCAAAATGGGATAAACCAGACTCTGAAGCTTCTCTTGACGAAGACGGAGAAGCTTTTCTGGTAAGAAAGTTTTTAAAATTGTGAAGATCTGACAATTTTGATGAGAGACAGGCAATAAAATCTCTTTGGAGTAAGAAGAAAGTTCCGTGCTACAATTGTCAAGAAGATGGGCATATCAAAGATAACTGTCCGAAGCTGAAAAGTAAAGGAAGGGACAAAGGGTCAAGCAGATTCAAGCATAAAAACCTAAAAGTAATGTGGGACAAGTCCTCATTAGAATCCAAGCTAGAAGAATACGCTGGGTTAGCACTAATGGCGGATCACCATGAAGACATCGAAAGCTCATCCGAAATGAGCATCGATGAAGGGGGAGATATGTTAGAAGAAAACAATGATGAAGGAGAAGCAACAAACTACGAGAATCATTTTCAGATGATTCCCATCTAAGCTCACTACATGTTTCACATTGAATTTTTTCTTTGTCCAACCTCCAGTACAAAGTGCAATCATTAGGGCAAGCATCAATCTTTTCATAACCAAGTCCTATTTGCTTCATCAATTTCTCTGTTTCATAGTATGACTTAGGCAAATCATCCATTGCATTAGGAAATGCTTCTCTCAACAAATCTAAAAGCATATCAAAAAATCTTATTTTTAATTTTTCCTAGACACTTTAAGTGAAGCAAACAAATCATGAATGCAAGTTTTGAGAATTTCTTGCGTCCTGGATATAATTCTTTTTGTGAATCATCAATCAATTTATAGAATTTCTTAGCCTCTCCAGTTGGAATCTCCTTATATTTTCAAATTCTGATGTGCTAATTATATTATTATTGTGCTCTGAGATCCCAAATGCCTCGTAAACTAAACCTTGTATATCATCTGCATAGTTTCTAGATGGAATAGAAGTAGAGTTTGTAGATGTATTATATGTTATCTCTCCATGAGCTACCTAGTGAGTATAACCTTTGATAAATTCATCAACCATCAAATGATGAAAGGCAACCTCTCTTGAAACAAATATACTAATCTTATACTGTATACAAGGACATAAAATCATTCCATTTATATTTGCATTAGAAAAAGCAAAATGTAAGAAACTTTGAACATTATTTCTATACTATTCAAAAATTCAATTTATCAATAACATTGATAATTAAAAAAACACTTATTAAAATCAATTTAATATTATGATAGATTGTTTAATTTTTTAAATGCATGTATACTAAATTTAACACTCATAAAAAGAACTGTGCCTTAGGTAAAATTCAAGTATAATAATAATTGTAGGCTACAAATATAGTTTAAACAAAATTTAAAGAGACATGGGACAAATCTTTACAAATCAAGAATGAAATATCATGAGCTAAGATCTCAACTCTTATTAACAAGATTTCCAATTGACAAATAAAATTTCACAAGGTAGAGAACTCAAGATATAAAGAAATCTTAACAGCACAAGGACTCAAGAGGATACAACAATCTATGGTATCTCATAATTTATCTCACGGAAGAAAAATCAACAGTATACAAAAATGAAACGTAACAAGGAACGGCCTTTAAAGCTTCAAGTTTCTTAGACCAAAACTTCTATCGTATGCTTCCTTTAGTCTCTTTTGTCTCTACTGTTCCTATAATTGAGGATGTTTTAAGGTTCTCAAAATTCCCTAATGTTTGTTATTAATGATAAGAAGAATGACTTAGTTAATTACAGTAAAGTGGTAGAAAACTAATTATTTTTTTTAAAAAGAAATATATATAATTGAATTAAGAGGAGCGCAAGAACAGAATGATGACTCAATTTTTCTAAGGAAAATATCACTTTGTACCTAATTTGAGATTATGCTTTTCATCATGAAGTCTTAGGAGGTGTTTGGTTGATAGATTTGGGAATGAAGGAATGGAATGATAGTAAAAGATAGTGTTTGAATTGTGGGTTTGGAAATGACAATTTGAGAATGATTACTAGATTTATTGGAATCAACCAAACCCATATAACTAGGTGAGTTTTATTTTGATTCTCATTCTCATTTTACTTTACTATCAAATTCATACCCATAGTCATTCTCATCATTTAACCAAACACCACCTTAGTAATTCTTTACTAGTGATAACAAGCTTGGCTTTGGAGAACCTCAAGAATGTTATCATAAATATCATTTATTCCTTAGTAATGTTGTTGCAGTCAGGGCCGACTCAAGGCATAAACCATTGGTAAATATTAAAAGTTTGGATATATATTAGTAATCTTGGCATAAAACAATCAAAATTAAGTTATAATTTTAGTAATCTTGTTTTATACCATTCCTTAGTTTTAATATTAAAAGTTGACTCTTAATTTTTTATTTTTACTGATAAAAATTTAATTTAATAATCAAAATTAAGTTTGGTTAATAAATTAAAAATTCTTATTGGTTATACTTAATTGATATTTTTTTTATAAAATTACTTTTGAAAGTTAAAAGCATATTTAATATTGTACTATTATTTCTCTCTATTATCATTTTTATACTATTATTATTGTGTCCTTCCTCTTTGACGAGTTATTATGCACAGTTTTTTTTAATAATTTACCGTCGATATTTATTAGCTAAATATTTTTGACTAAATAAATTTAATTGATAGTTTATTGAAGTTAAAATTGATAAAAAAATAACTTGGTTTACGAAGGTCCTGCAATATATAATCCTAGGGAAGGGTTTATTGTACACAGTGCCTATATCTACTACTTGAATCATTATATCTAGATTACACAATAATAATTTTTACCATTGCATAAAGACTTTCCTTCATTGAAGTTAAAATTGATTGATATTTTCTTTAAAAATAGCAATTAAAATATATATTAATGGTATTACAATAATTTATTACTCATTGTCTAATTAGTTAACATAGATTATTATTTTTTTTAATTTTAATAATAAAGAAGTAAGGTTTGACATAGGATAAAGTTATTGTTGCATGACCTAATTGGTCATTCCTTCCAATTGTATAAATAATCATTGACAATATAGAAACCGTTCTTTTAAATTTTACTAATAAAATAAAATATCTTTAATAATATTTTTAATATATATTTTTTAAAAAATATTAAGGTTTTAATTTTTTTCCGGCCTAGGGCTTTAGGAATAGTTGAGATGACCCTAGTTGCAGGTTTGTTGAAGGTGACTTTGATACCTATGTCTCTCAAATTAGGAAGCCACATGTGTGGGGAGATGAGCCTGAGTTGTTCACGGCATCACATGTTCTTCAACAAATACCTTTTTTTAGGGGTGTAAATGAGTCAAGCCGCTCGTGAGCTATTCAAAGCTCGATTCAATAAAAACTCGTTTGAGCTTGTTTAATGAGCCTCGTTAAAATAAACAAACCAAGCTTAAGTTTCACAATATTCGGCTCGTTAGCTCGTGAACATGTTCGTTAAGCTCATAAATTAACTTTTAAATAAAAGAATAATAGTTTTGATATTAAATTTACAGATTTTATACTCTACTTATGAAAAACATAGACAAATATATTAAATTTATTTATTAGAATAAAAATATAAATTTTAACAAGAATATTATAATTTTTTTAAAATATATAACTTAATTTTTAATGAATATTTAAATTTATAATTTATATTTATTAAGCTCGTTTAGGCTCGATAAAATCTCGAATAATTAAGCTCGTGAGCCATGAATATATTCGTTAAATAAAGTTCGAGTTCGGCTCGATTATAAACGAGGCAAACTCAAACATCCAAAAGTTTGACTCGGCTCGGCTCGATTACACCTCTATATTTTTTTTACCATTTTGAATTTCACGGAGAATAAATGCTTGGGATGTTGGTAATGACTAGGAAACATGTTTTTAGCTGGGAAAAGTAAGGTTCATGGGTTCAATGAATCTTTGAATTAACTAATATATATCCTTTGAAATAAATTTAACTAGATCAGTATAGTTATGATTGTGAAGCTTGTTTATTAAACTAAGTTTTCTGCAACCAAAAATTAAGGTTTTTAGTAGGGATGAGGATACATGTAGAAAAAAGTAGGAACAAATATGTCCTCCATTTCGTTATCGAGGGAAATACTAGAAAATAGAGGCTCTATGTGCCTTTTCTTCTTCATTAAGTTTGAAGAAATTAATTCAAATAATGCTCTTTTATGTATTCCCGATCAAATTTATTTGACAATTATCTTCCAAATCCAAAGAGACCATGCCATCATTTGATATGAATGCACAGTGGCCAATTTGAACATGGACATTTATGGCAGTAGTCTTAATGGTCAGACTACTAAGAAGTTACTTTATTTTTCAGAATGCCAATTTGAACATGGACATTTACAAGTGTGCTTTTGGCCAAAAGAAAGAAGAAAAAAGTCAGATATATAGGTTTGAGCATGGAAATTCTTACATCGCAGTGGAGGTAGTGTTGTGGAGAAATCGTGGTGGAGACGCACAATGGAGGCCGGCGGCGACAAGGATGCGTGAGTGTGGGTGAGAGGAGCGACGATGGCAAGAGGAGCAACAACAGGGATGGATGAGGCTGGGTGAGAAGAGCGGCGATGACGATAGCAGATTAGGGAGGAGAAAGGGAGAGGAATGACGATAGGATGCGTGAGTGTGGGGTGAGAGGAGCGTGACAGTGAGAACAGATTAGGGAGAAGAAAAAGTTGGCATGAGCGATGGCACGCGACGAGAGAGGGAGGAGAAATCGGACATGTACAGTGGGATAAAAAAAAGGATCGGCTAAGTTAAGTTGCGTGGAAAAAATAATGGCTTAAGCTAAGGTTATTAGAATATTATATGATAACATTGATACAATTTGTCACCATAAATAGTTTCATATGATATTTTAATATTTAAAATAATTATTTTTGAAAGATGTCATTAAAATTTATTTATAATAACATTTAAATTTAAATGTCATTAAGAAAGTACCATAATAGACCATATTTCTAATAGTTACATACACTCCTTATCTCTTGAAAAGTTACTAGAAGTATGTATAGATTAAAAACCAAGTATGCACAATTAGAAATAGAAAATATTGAGTTAAAAATTGCCTTAGCAAAAGCATGTTTATTAGAATATTATGATAAATTGAAAATTGAAAATGATAAACTAAAAGAGCAAATATAATTATTGAAAAATTGATGCATACTCTAATTTTTTATCAACTTCAAAATTTAGAATTAATATAGGATTAAATTGATATTTTTAATATCACAAAGTCAAATTATAAAAGTAGCATAAAAAATATTCTAAAAATTTATCTTATTAATCAGAAGATACAAACTTATATTAGACCCAAATCATGTTTAATTTGGTTTAATTAAATTTTATGGCCGCTATAATAGAAACTTAGTTTAATCTTGTTATAGTTTAGTAAAATTAATTATCTCATATATCTAATGTAAAATAAAAATATTATCTACTCTTAGAATATTTTTGAAATTTTATATTTGTTATATTTGTTTTTAAATTTTTTCTTTCAAAAAAATGAGTTTTGAAGATTAAGCATGTGTAGAAAGTTTATTTTCAAACATATAATTTTTCTATAATCATAAGTTATGTTTTCTGTTAGAATAAAAATTTTAAGAATTTTTCAAATATTATCAGATTTTTTTATGATTTTTTAATAACAAAATTTAATTTAAAATTTAAAATTTAAAATTTAAAATTATTTCAGAAATTAATTTTGAAAATTTTAATTTTTCTAGAGATTTCCATTAGATTTTGAACGTTGAGAAAAATCAACAACACTTTTTGAGTTAAAAATCTATTTTTAAACATTTAAATTCAAAAATATTTTTGTTTAAAAATAAGTATTCTAGTCAAAATAAAATAATTTTACCGTGAATATTTTTTCCTAATTCTACTTTTTCTGTTTGACAATGACAAAAATTTTCAGCATTGTTCGAAGCTTGAAATAATTTGATTTTTTTTTTACTAAAACTGAGATTTAATTGATAAAAATTATTACTTTTGAAAATTAATTTTGAGAAAAAATAATATTCCAGAAAACTCTATTTTAAGCCCCATGGAAAAATTCAAAATTTTTCTAAATATTCATATTTTTCCCCTCAGTTTTTTTATATGATTAAAGGAAGAGAAAATCTAGGGGGTTAAGTTAAGGGGAGGTTATGTTATGTTTGCATTATTACAATTTTTTTTCTTGAACTTAATAATTGTAATATTTTTTTACTTAATATTTCATATGTTTTTTTTTATTATTTGTTATCCTAACTTAATTTGGGTTGACGCGTATCAAAAAAGGAGAGATTGTAATTACCTTGGATTTATTTTGATGTAGTCAACCAAGTCAAGTTAGATCCTATTATGTTTGATGCATTATGTCTAAGTGTGCAAGAATTTAGTGTTGGAGCAATCTAGTGACCCAAGGTTTTGATGTTTGGGCAAATGTTTAAGTTAGGTTTATTATTGTATTTGATATGCATTATGAGTGTGCAGGATACATGTACAACAAGTAAAGTCCAAGTGTGATCTTGGCAAAGGAGGAAAAGTTCAAGGATGAGTCTTGGCATGGCAGTGTAAGTCCAAACATATAGTCTTGGCAACATAAGTCCAAGTGTGACTTGACAATGGATGAAGTCCCAGAGGCACAACCTCTTAGCAAAGGAAGACCTGACAACAATGACAAGGTCGATGGAAGCTCTAGAAGGCAAGTCGTAAATGATGGGGAGGCATCCGAGTGATGCAAGGCTGATGGAGGAGGCTAGAATGTAACGACCCGCCTCCTACTGACTAGGCTGCGAGGCCGGACCGTTACGTTATGCTGTGCTAAACTACTATTGCGGAAATCTGGATCTATTAAAATTTTACTAAGCTGATTACTGTACAATCTGAACTTAACATTCTAGGTGTACCTAGGAGTTGTACACATGCTATGGAAGAGAACCTATGCCTCTCGGATGACCTGCTAGCTGTAATCAGGCATTTCAATCGATCCATGGATCGATTGTCGGATCGATCCAATGGATCTCCGAAACACCCTCGGATCGGTCACCGATCCATAAGCCGGTCTACCGATCCAGAGCTGATCCGATCCTCACGATCGGCGGCGACCGTCGGAGCCTCTCCGGATCGGTCACCGATCCAGACGCTAACTCTCGATCGGTACCGATCCAGGCACACTGTTCGACTCGATCAGACCGATCCGGTTCTGATTTCACTCGAAACTCGATTTCAGACTTAAAACCTCACACAACAATTCTAAAATCAATTGGAATATATTCTAGCAACTATTAACCAACATTCTAACATAATTACTAACAAACTAAATGAATCTCCCATGGTTTAAACATTCTAAGGTCTAAAAACTGCATGAAAGAAGAAATACTAAAAATTCAACTATTTAAGCTTGCTAAAACCCCTGAGGATCTTTTATTCCAGTTCCTGCCACACACACCATTACCTTTATCTGCAGTATAAGGAAAATAGAATCTGTAAGCTTAAAGCTTAGTAAGAAACCAACTACCTCACTAAAACATGCAACGATGCAAACATGCTTTTAAAGAATGCTATTTGAAAACATGTACTGGCATGACATACTATGGTTGCAAGCATAAACTGAAATAACTGAACATGTAAGCTGAAACATGGCATAGCAAACTAATCACATAGAACAATAATAGAGAACTAAGCTAACTGAAGCTAACCTGAAGCTGAAATCAAACTCAACTAACATAACTGATTTTATGAGTTTTGAAAACTAATAGCATAATAAATCAAAATAATAATCATGTGCTGTTGGGCCCGGCAACTAACCCGGGTTTGCAAGTCCCGAATTTAGTAGGGTTTACTAGGTTATCTGAACCTAGGTGGAGTCCAACCCAATGGATATCTAAATAACGAAAGGTAAAATCAATATAGCTAAACTTCTAAATTCTTTGTTAGGTTATCAAGCTTGAGCTAGGTTGGTCAGACCAGGAGGCCCGTGGAGGCCCACCCATGGACCGTAGTCCCATATAAGCTAGAATAAACTGATTTAGATGCTTCTAATGCATTCAATTGACATTAAAATGCCTAATTTGTATTTTTACTTAACTAGCTATTTTATCGAACACTTAGTGTGCCCCCTCCTCTCTAGGAGACCACTTCTAGGCACCCGACAATGTCTAGAAACCCCATTGAAGAGGGATTACGTGTCCACCCATCTAGAAGTGCTCACTAAATCCCTAAACTGCGGAGGATCAATTTCACGCACGCCTCCGATAAAAGTCTGATATAGATAAACTAATGCGTAGAAACCCAAAGCGGAGCTACTTCACTGCGGAGAGGTTTTTACCGCTTACTAATTTCCTTACAATTCTATTCGCTAGAATTCCGCTGGAGACGATCTTCTCGCGTCTAAGCGTTCCCCTCGCGAAGGAGAGCGTCCTCGTGCCGGAGTTATCACCGGAAGATGTCCTTGGGGCCCTAGGGAGAGAACCCTAGGTCTTCCTTGTGGTTGGCGCCGAGAGAAGGAGAGAAGAAGGGGAGTCGGCGTGAGGTTAGGGTGAGGAGGAGAAAGTCACGAATAAAAATCTAATAACTCCTCTTCTAATTTCCTATTTATATTAAGTGGGTAATTTCGGCCCAACTTAAACTTAAATATAAATGTTTCCCTTCTCTTTCAGCACGGCCCTGCTGGGTTCAACTGGTTACTAACATTATCCCTAAGCCATACGTCTCGGGTTCAATCCCCGCTTAGGCTATTTTGCTTTTCTAATTATTTTTGCTACTTCTACTACTCTAAAAATTCCGAAAAAATATCTAAAAATTCCAGAATAATTATACTATATTTCTAAAATAGTTTTGAGAATTTTCGGGTGTTACATAGAAGGCTAGGTCTAGGTTGGTCGGGCGAGGATGAGTGCTGAGTGAATATACTTGGGGGTTAAATCCTAGGAATAGGATTTTACTGTAGCGTTACTGTAGCAGTTGACTAGTATTTTCATCAGTCGACTGGTAGCCGACCGTTGGCTTGTAATGGTCAAATTTCACTTAGGACCAATCGACTCGTGGTTGTACTAGTCGACTAGTGACGGGGAAAATAGTAGGTGTTTTCCTCTTGAGCTCTATTTAATAGAGCTCGGGGTGCTTGGCTAAGGTTGACGAAATAGATTTAGTTAAAGCCTATTAGAGTCTCTCAAACCTTCATGTGATCGGTGTACTTGTATTCAAGTGTTTGTGTAAAGCCCGAAAAATTCCCGAATTTATTTTAGAAATATCCTACGATTTCTCTAGATTTTTAGGATATTTTTACATAATTTTTGGAGTACCGGAAGTAGCAAAAACAAATAAGTCGCAAAATAGCTTAGGCGAGAATCGAACCCGAGACCTATGGGTTAAGGGATAATGCTAGTAACCAGTTGAACCCAGCAGGGCCGTGCTGAAAGAGAAGGGAAACATTTATATTTATATTTGTTTTGGGCCTAGTTACCCACTTAATATAAATATAAACTTAAGTGGGTTTTGGTTTATTTTTGGGTTCGGCAATCTCTCAACCCTCACCACCGAAACCTCACCGCCGCTTCTTCCCCTCTTCCTCACGCACGGCACACCAAGCCAAGGGTCAAGGGAACATCTTCCAGCGATGACTCCAACACGAAAAAGTTTCTTCTCCGCGAGAGGAACGCGAGGACATAAGCGGTTCGTCGAACGGAGCAGTTTTCCGGAAAACCTAGCGGTTAGAATCGTAAGAAAACCTTGCGATTGAGGTAAGAAACCCCTCACCTGCAGTATAATTGCTCTCGCTTGTTAGTTTTGGCATTAGTCCAGTAGTTCTACAGTTTTCAGTTTTAGGGTGTGCTTTTAGTGCACACCAAGCATTCGGTAGAATGCCCAGTTCAGAAGGAGGCACCAGTAGGAGAAACATTTTATTCAGCTTATTATCAGTTATTACAGCTAAATGGATCAGATATCCATTGGGTGGGCTCCCACAGTAGCCTCTAGGTTCAGATAACCTAGCTCTAGGTTCAGATAACCTAGAACAGCAAAGTAAAATAAAACAGTATTCAGTATTTTACTTTTATTCAGTTGGCACTGTACTTGGATCAGATATCCATGGTAGGGATGCACACACAGTAAGTACAGATGCCAGGGCCCCAGCAACATGTTTAGTATTTTCATCTATTATATGTATAGTTTTCAAATTTGAAACCAGTGATGAGAACACTAATTTAGCTTTCAGTTCAGTTCAGGTTCAGTTTACATGATTAGAGTTCATGTACAGATTTAGATATATGCATGACTAGTTCAGTTTCATGCTCAGCTTATAAGTATGCCATGTTCAGTTTAAAGCATGTTCAATCTATATGATATGCCATGTTTCAGTTCCAGTTTATGTTTTTGTATGTCATGCCATGTTGCCATGCTCAGTTCAGTTTTCAAATAGCATGTTTTAAAAGTCATGAAATGCATCGTTGCATGTTTTTGTGAGGTAGATGGTTTCTTACTAAGCTTAAAGCTTACAGATACTATGGATTAGCAGTGGAGGCTGGAGGTCAATGCAGATGAGGATGTGTGTGGAAGGAACTGGAATAAAAGACCCTCTGGGGATTTAGCATTTACCTTAGCACTTTTCAGTTATTTGGTTTAGTTTCATGTTTTAAGCAATTAGAACTTTTAGAAATTCATACCTTCATGCACTTTAAGTTGTTAAAATGTCGTGAACCAGTAAACCTTGCTTTAGCTTAAGTTTAGAATTGTTACTACATGCTGCTAGAATGTTTATTATGCATTAGATAGTAGTAGTGTGAGGTTTTGGCACGAATCAGTGCTGGAAATCAGGGATTCTGATTTCGTTTCAGATTATCAGAACCTGGATCGGTCAGCAGACCGATCCAGTGCCATTCCTTCTCCTGGATCGGTCAGCCGACCGATCCAGACACACCTGGATCGGTCTGCCGACCGATCCAGCCTCTGCTGGATCGATCCGCAGACCGATCCAGCGGGGTACAGAATCGCGGTAAGTTGATCGATCCGTGGATCGAACAACAGCTAGTTGGGAAGTTAGATTCGAGTTCTAGCTCAGATGGGAGGTCAAGTATCCTCCTTAGCACATATACCCCAACCGGAAAAGTCTTGAACCCTTCCTTATAACAGCATGAGTGTACCAGTTGTCAGTTTAATAGGGTCAACTAGTGAAATTTTATTTTTCCCAGTTTCCGCACAGTAGCATCAATAGTTAATGTAACGATCCGGCTCACAGATTAGTACCCAGGAGTCGGGTCGTTACAGTTTGTGGCGAGGTTTCTCCATCGACAAGGAGCTTGAGTTAGCCAGAGGTTTTCCGGGGAGTCATCCGCCGACGGATAGGGATCGTCCACCTTACAGATAGTCGTGGAGTAGGAGCTTTATCTCCGAACCACGTTAAATCTACGTGTTAGGTTTGCTTTCTCTTGTTAGTATTTATTTTTGTATTCCGTTGTGTGTACTAACCATTGTAGGAAGCGACATTTTGGGTGAGACACTATTCATCCCCCTCTAGCGGACTTCAAGGTCCCAACATTTAGGAATACAAGAAGTCGAGTGGAAGACATAACTAGTGAGAAGGATGACACGAGAAGAGAGTCGATGGGCTTAGTGCATCCAAGGGGCGAGATGCTATGGAAGAGTACACCGGTATATGAGAAGGGCATATGCGACGTTCGAGGGATGAGAAGCTAAGAAGAAAGCTTGCTCGAAGAAGATCAAAGTTAAATTTAGGTGAGCTTAATTTTAGACGATCAGAGCATCACCAAAGCGGGCGGGATCGAAGAAGATCAACTTGAAGGTTGATCTTGAAGATTCGAGGTGCCTCTATTGTGACTGAAGGCGCCTCAGGTACTACTGTTGAAGTTGCCCAGCAAAGGCACCTCTATGGTGTCTTAGGCACCTCGGATGAAAGGCCTAAATGCACCTCAAACGAGATCGAAGGCGCCTCAGGCACCTCCAAAGACATTGAAGGCACCTCCATTCCCACAGAGTTGTTGGTTAGCCGTTGGTTGACCGTTGAAGTGTGAATAATATTTTATCCACTTAGAGACACCCTGGACCTCTTTGGAGGCACCTCCAAGTGACGAATACTAACGGCTACTTCATCCGAGGAGGCTATAAAAGACCCCTGATGCTAGGAATAAATCAACAACTCTTGTATTTACTTTTCTAGTCTTTTCTGAGCTTTAGAATTGTGTAAGAGACTACTTCACCTTCAACGAAGGAGTACTATTAGTAACCTTTCAACCACTTTACATTAACAACTATTTAGGTTGTAACCAAGTAACTCTTATGTCTCTTTTTATTTTATGAGTTGTTATTTTTATCTGACTAACTAATTGTTTATCCTTGCCTAACTTCAATAGCTAGAGATTTTCTCTTACTCTGATTATAGGGCTATTTATCTCCCATCTAGCCGGCCTAACGCAGACCAACAGATATTACTGAATCTTGGATGACCATGGGGACTTCAATACATTATTGTCCATACATGACAAAGTTGGTGGGCAATCGATATCAAATTATGAGCTACAAGACTTTGAGCAATTAGTCCAGACTTTGAGCAATTAGTCCAAGGATGTGGCTTGGTGGACTTGCATTCAATTGGATGTCATTTGACATGGACAAACGGTAATATTTCTTCCAATCTTGATAGAGCTTTGGTTAACTCACAATGGTTGATGGCAGATTTTAATGGATATTTGGAGTTCCTTCTGCTGGGATGTTTATCGGATCACTTTTGTTGCATGATATCGCTTTCGGCATGATATCTCTTTCAGCATGTGAGCCTCGTGTCCAAATACCCTTCAAGTTCTTCAACATGTAGGCTTTGCATGAAGGATACCAAGACTTGGTGGCAGAGTCATGGGTGAAGCTAGTTTTTGGTACGGACCAGTTTGTACTGAAAACCAAACTGCTCAGATTAAAGCCGAAGTTACGAGAGTTGAACAAACAACACTTCCATTACATTTCTTCGAAGGCGCTTCATGCCAAGGAAGAGTTGGAAGTTGCCCAGGCGACTTTACTATCAGGAACTGCACAACCGGCCGATTATGTGAAAATAGTCAAAATACAAACCCTGGCAACTTTGTTAGCAGAGGCGAAAAGGTCCTTTAACCAACAACGAGCAAACTATGTCTATTTGAAAGAAAGCGATAGATGCACTAAGTTTTCCCTGACTTAGTAAAACGAACAACAAATGCAACTCAATTCTAGGCATCATGAAGTGCTCAGGTGAACACACAACGAGCCTAAGTGAGATTGCAAATGAGTTTGTTGAATACTTCCAAGACATGTTAGGCAAACTGGGACAATGCAAGGCATTGGACAACACCATGCATGTTGGACGACAACTAACAGATGTGTAACAGTAGGAACTAATCATTGCAGTCACTGCGGAAGAGATTCGAGCTGCTCTGTTTGACATTGGTAAAGACAAAGCACCGGGTCCAGATGAATATGGGGTGAAATTTTATACCTCAGCTTGGGATATAATCGGGACAGACCTGCAACATGCAGTGCATGAATTCTTTTTGACTGGACAATTATTAAAACAATGGAATCATACACTTATTGTGTTGATCCCAAAGTCAGATCACTCCCCTCAAGTGACAGATTGCCAGCTCATTTCTTATTGCACGGTAATATACAAAGCCATCTCCAAGATTCTAACAAATCGAATGGTGAAAGTGATGAACATATTGCTTGACCCAGCTCAAGCTACTTTTGTTCAGGATATATCTATAACCGAGAATATCCACTTAGCCCAAGAGCTATTTGTGGAAGTATGCTAGGAAGCGGGTCTACCCACGTTGCATGCTCAAAGTCAATCTTCAAAAGACATTTGACAAGGTGGATTGGGGGTTTCTATAAGTAACACTTGTTAGTTATGACTTTTTCCAACAATTTAGAGCTTGGATTGTTGAATGCATCACCACAGTCTCATTCTCAATTAGCATCAATGGTGGCATGGTGATCTACTTTCCCCTTTACTTTTTGGACTATGCCTTAAAATTTTTTCTAGATCTCTAAAGATGCATCAATATGATTGAGCTTTCATTTCCACCCTATGTGCGGTGAAACTGGAATCACCCACTTAGCATATGCGGATGATCTAGTTGTATTTGTTAGGGCCCATAACAATGGTTGAGGAATGTCTACAAGATTTTGGAGACATGACTGGATTTAGAGCAAATCCCCTCAAGTCCAACATCTATTTTACAAGGATTGATCCTCAAACTCGGGACACATTATTAGAGCTTACCAGATTCCAACAAGGGAGTTTCCCTTTTCGTTATCTTGGCATTCCTTTGGCCACAGAAAAGCTACGAATTAGCAACTATGAAGTTTTGAATGATGTGATAGTGTAGAAGCTAACATCATGGCCCAAACACACTTTATCTTATGTTGGAAAGTTGGAATTTGTGAAGATGGTCTTACAAGGGTTATAATGTTTTTGGTTATCAATTCTACCCATTCCAACCGGAATAATTGATAAGCTATATGACATATGTCAATCATTTGTTTGATCGACAAAGCATCCTCCGATTTCCTAGACCACCATTTGTTTATCAAAAGAGGAAGGCGGCTATGTATTGCTTGACTTGCATGCATGGAAGTCGGCTCTCTTACGTCGTGCACTTTGGAATGTACAATGCAAGAAAGACCCCCTATGGGCCTGCTGGATGCACCATCAATATCTTAAGCAAGTAGACTTATGGCAATGGCAAAGCAAGACATTGGACTCCCCTTAGATCAAACGTCTACTACAAATCCCTGACCAGCCTTTACAGCAAACTGACGGACAAGGCAATGCAAATATGAAGCTCATAGAATGGTATGTTGGTGAGAAGCAGAGTGCCATGAAGGCATATGAGTTCTTTCGATCAAAAGGGACTCTCCGGGCATGGGCTAAGGTTGTGTGGAAGCCTTGCCTCATGCCCAAACATAGATTCACTTTTTTGATGCTTGCACAAGGATGGCTACAGACAAAGGATTGCATCCCAAATGAAGCATATAAGACTTGTCCGCTGTGCAAACATGCGGATGAGAGAAATGCTCATCTATTCTTTCAATGCCCAATTCGGAAAGCATTGTGGATCAGAGTAAAGACATGATTAGACATACGACAAAAGATAAGCAGCCCAAGCCAACTCTTCAATGTCTTCCAATGAACTTATCGTGGCAACGGGTGCCTCACCAAAGCTAGATACCTAGGCGTACGTGTCATGTGTGGTCTTTCTTTTGTAGCAAACTAGAAATAGATGTCAATTCGAGTGTGCTATGTCCATGAGCTCAAGGTATAGATCATAATGACCTATGTCTAGGGCCCCTATTATATTAGGACCCACCAAATTATATATATATATATATATATATATATATATATATATATATGAATTTTGATATTAAATATCTAAAATTATAGTTAAAAAAAATTTAGACAAAATTTATTTCCAACAATAATTTTAATTTTTTATTAGCTAAATTATATTTGGTCAATAAATTTTCATTTTTAGATTTAAACAATAATTTTTAATTTTTTATAAATTAAAGTTAAATTTGATTGGACTAAAATTTATTTTCATCGATAATTTTAATTTTTAACTAATCAAATTATATTTGGTCAATAATTTTAATTTGTTTTAGATTTAATCAATAATTTTAATTTTTTATAAATTAAAGTTAGATTTGATCGTTTTTATTTTTTTTACTCGTGTTAGTTTTGATTGCTAATTTTAATTTTTTAATATTAAAGTTAGATTTGGTTGGTAATTTATTTTATTCTTTTATTAAAATTTGACTCTTAATTTTTAATTTTTTATTGATAAAAATTTAATTTAATAATCAAAATTAAGTTTGGTTAATAAACTAAAAATATTTATTGGTTATACTTAATTGATATTTTTATAAAATTACTTTTGAAAGTTAAAAGCATATTTAATATGTACTATTATTTCTCTATATTATCATTTTTATACTATTATTATTATTATGTCCTTGCTCTTTGATGTGTTATTATGCACATTTTTTTAAAATAATTTACCATCGATGTTTATTTTTGACTAAATAAATTTAATTGATAATTTATCGAAGTTAAATTTGATAAAAAAATAGCTTGATTCACGAAGGTCCTGTAATATAGGATCCTAAGGAAGAGTTTATTGTATGTAGTGTCTATATCTACTACTCAAATCTATTACATTTAGGTCACACAATAATAATTTTTACCGTTGCGTAAAGATTTTCCTTTGTTGAAATTAAAATTAATTAATATTTTCTTTAAAAATAGAAATTAAAATATATATTAATAATATTATAATAATTTATTACTCATTGTCAACTTAGTTAACATAAAATATTTTTTATTTTTTTAATTTTACTAATAAAGAAGTGAATTTTGATACAAGATAAAGTTATTGCTACGTGACCTAGTTGATCATTCCTTCTAATTGCATAAATAATCATTGGCAATATAGAAACTATTATTTTAAATTTTACTAATAAAATAAAATATCTTTAATAATATTTTTAATATATAATTCTTAAAAAATATTAAGGTCTTAATTTTTTTCCTGGCCTAAGGCCTCATAAATAATTGAGACGATCTTGGCTACATCTGACATAAATAGGATGTTACTTAAGTTCAGACGCATGTCTTCCATTTTGTAGACGTCTAAATTTGTACATCACTTGTTGATCTTATAAATCATTTACCGTTCACCCAAAAAAAAAAAAAAAAATGGTAGCAACCAACTATTAAACGCTCGCGGCCAAGCAACCATTGCAAGCTTACGACTAAGTAGCTAGAGGACTATCATAAACTCGTGACTAAGCTGTGATTTCGCCTTTGGGCTCTTCTAAACCCTAAACCTCAAAAGATGAGAATAACTAACATGTCGTTAAAATCAATTCACACATGAATTGTGAATCTATCCTTCCACCGATTTAGGATTTAATAAGTGACTACAAAACCCTGACAATTCTTGAAAGAAGAAATGAAGGAGCTAAATTAAAAGGCACTTTCAAGTAGAAATGCCCGGCAAATTCAATCTCAACTATTCATTTACAAATGGCCAAAATTAAATGTAAATCAAAGCTAAATTGTGCAACGTAAATCAAACCACTCGGGGCGGTGCGATGGTTAAGATATATGGTGTTGCCACATGAGGTCTTAGGGTCGAAACTCGACGTGACCGAGCATAAGATTTACCTCCTCCGTGTTGGCCTGGGGACGGATTGGCGGGGACGCTGGGGGCGAGCGAATCGCCTTTTGCCACATAATATAGTTTCGTGTGGTCCCTTCGGATGGATTTAATGGCTAGCACATGAAGTGTTGCCATAATGAGGTCTAGGGTTCGAATCTCGATAAAGTCGAGGTAAATACCTCCCTTATGTGTTAGTCACTATTCCAAAGGCTAATAGCCGTCCGTGATTTACCTTCTCCATGTTGACCTTGAGATGGATTAGTGGAGACGCTGGAAGCGACCGTATTCACCTTTTACCATAATAATATAGTTTCGTGTGAGGATCTCCTTCATGTTAGAAGATAAATTAATTCAACTTAAAAATGATTTGGAGAACCTCGCAAGAATCCCCTTTATACAAAATTTGTCTTCAAAGATAAACACATTCATACTTGAATGATAATTCTTAGATTCACACCTTGAGAACTGTTTTTTCAAGCCTCTTCGATTCTTCTTGAGATATCTCGTAAACTGAAGATCACCTCTTGGCATTAGGTGGAGTTTCTAAATCATCTACTCTTGCCTCGGAAGATTCATGACCGAATCACAATCACTAGTTATTCCATCTGTTCCTCACTTTGATTTACTTGAGCTGTTCCATTGTTCCTCAGTTTGATTTACTTAGAGCAAAAAGAATGGATATTATCAAATCGATTACCTCAGAATCAGGATAGAAGCTTTGCCAGTTCATCGACTCCCAAACTTCCATGTGGAACCACATCCAAGAGGATTTCCGGGAGTTTGTCCCTTCTCTGGCTCTGTGAGGAACTCCTGCCTTCGCGTTTCCTATTGGAATTTGCAACCATTTCAACCTCCTCAATTTGCCCAATTCCTTGGTGCTTTTCTTGCTCAGCCGCTTGTTCGGTAGCTTTCTTGGTTCTGTGCCTAAAGATAGGCCCAGGCGGAGCAGTCTTGGCAAATTCGACTGCACTTTGGTACACGATATTAGCATTGGAAGATGCATCATCATCCAAGATCAATGCAGAGCCATCATCAACTGCTTGTCTCAGAAGAAAAGTAACTCCGTCTAACCATGGTTTCTGTTCTGGTAAACAATTGTTTTCTTCCATCTCCATCCCAACATTCACTCCAGTGGTATCGAGTCTGGTGGATGCATCATCACCATCATGCCTGGCAGAACCCACAATATCTGCAGAGTCCTCATCTTGATTTTCATCTTCACACAACTCTGCATGGCATCCAGAACCTGAGGAAGAGGTGTCAAGGTAAGTAGTCGAAGGATCTTGGTGATTCGAAAATCCAGAGGTCATGTTAGTAATCTCGTCTGAACTGCTAGCAGTTTCTCTTGATAAGTCATCATCAGTGTCTTGTGACTTGGATACGTACGCAGTCTCCACAACTTCTAGATGTGCATCCAAATCCTCAGACTTGGTAGACTCACTGATGCTAGGCACCTCACTGGGACTCACAGTAGCACTCACATCGAACATCTCCTTGGAAAATGATGAGTTGTTCGTATCAGATGTAGTTGTCAGGTCAATGCTGTTGAGTTCTGTAGCTCCATTGCCATTGTCTTCTATTTCTGGAAGTGTAGATTTCCAGTCTTTTCCTCCCCACATGAGTATATGCTCGTGTTCAAACGAAAGAAGCACACATGGAACTAGGTCCTGTAAAATCCAGTTAAAGAGAGGAAGTGAGGATCTTTAGCAACCAAAATAACTAAGAAATGTATTAAAATTTTGTAGATATCTAACCTTAAGTTTGGCGCCAATTTTCTTGTAATCACTTGGGTTCATACCCTGGCAGTTTATACGGACAAGCTCGCATGCTTCAAATGCTTCTCGAACTTGATAAACCAGTCTATTATACACACCATTTTTACCTGTTCCAATAAGCAAATTTGATCTGAGAGTCATGCTATGACAACATTTCCAACTTTCTGATCAACTAGAAATAAAAGATATGATTGAGGAACAAAATCATAAATGAATAACATAATTAGTCCATAAATGGTGATGAAAGTCATTATCAACAGGCAAGATTGTAGAAAGTCAGACAATAGTTACCAAGTTTACAAATAGGGAGTAGCTGGCGCCCTCGCTTTCGCATCTGTGTTGCTTCTTCCAATGTTAATCCTTCTGGTACACGTTGAACCAGCCGTGGATAGACAGGTGTCACAGGTTTCCAGAGCATAAGAGGAAATCTGGGGCGTGTCCTGTAATTGTAATTTCGTCCACGAAACAGAAAGATAACACCGCCTTTACTATATATAATCTTCCCTCCAGTTTTCTCCTACCAGCATACAACAAGCAATTATATAAAGAAGCTTATCAGGATGACAATATACAGGAGTCCGCAACATGCTAAAATAGTTGATTCATGCACACTTTTGAATTTGGCAAATAATGGATCCAATTGAACAAGTAATTTTTAAACATCTCGTATATATACCTCTGAATAAATACAGTTTGTTGAGATAAAACTTTGACATTAGCTTTTTATGAACACACCATTGGTTATACTTCTCAGAATATCAACTGAACATAGCATTGATCTGGCCAAGCAAGCGCCACCAGATCATTTTAGCACTAGACAAGTTCCACTAGATGGATATCCATATATCATGTTTGATTAAATGTATCGCATAGACCTAAAATAGACATCAAATAAATCCAAAAATTGGTCTCATGGTAGAATCACAGAAAAACACTGCTTTTCTATTCAATAAACCTAAGTATGAGACTATCTATATGTTTTTTGTTCTTTGTGTAGATATCTGGTTTATCTTAGCTTATTTAAAGGATAAATAATTGGATTCTCACTGAGGTGAAGATTTTGTAGGTCATTGGCATGAACCCAATGATTGGTTAGGCTGTTAAGATCAACAAGGGTTGGTTCCTATATTTCAAGGACAGACCAGCTACATTCCAGCATGGTCATGATAATAGTTATAATACTTAGCAGTTAGCACAGATAACAGCATTTAGGATCTCACTGTTTTTAACCTTTTCTTATATCAAGGTTTCAATATTTAATTACATAAAGGAAATTCATGAAGATTCAAAAACCCTTGGGGATTCATTTATGTTTGAACTTTCCACTTCAGCTAAATCTTGTCAATTTCATAAATCACACAAGAGTTCTTTCTTACTTTGATTCAGGATACCTAACATCTACAGAACATATAGTGCCAACCATATTCCAAGTCGATACCACTCGAAATCAAATATATCTAATAAGAGTCTCCAACATTTACCAAAGTAACATAAAAGATGGAACACAAAATAAACTAATCAAAATTCCACATGTTAAAAGATCAAGTTGGTACAAACCTCCAATTGCTGACGAACATTATCCATATCAACTGTAGACACTCCTAGGCATCTTATTTTGCATACCCTACGTCTTTTCCAATGAGCATGGATATTGTCCAACATGTTGTGTGTTAAGCCATCTCTTCCTGAAGGTAGTCACAATTGTAATACATAAACTTGCAAGGTGTAGCTTGTACAAGAAACTGTGTGAATGCTACATAACTAGAAACAACTAATCTAAAACCTGGAAATATCGACCATGGCAAGGAATTCTTTAAATCTTATAAAGCAATTATGCAAAGGGGGCTCCTGTTTTGAATATTCTGATACATCTGATTGGAAAATGTTTTAAACCATGATAATCGAGATATGACATGAAATGTTTTGCTCATCAAGGAAAAAAGTGACACTCAATTATAATAGAAAATCATTTTTTTATGTGGCAATAACCACAGTCAGTTCCATGAAATGCAGGTAAAAGTTGTTTGTCAAGATCGCTTATGAGGTAGCAATGAGATGGAAGTTCAAACTGATTGTCTAGATAGACTCTAACAATGAGACCTTCCCATAACTAAAATTCTATTAGTTTGGCCTGGATATCGATAGCAAATTATTGACAGATTATGATTGAGAGAAGATAAATCTATGAAACATTACCCATATTCAACTGTCTCCTAGTCTTCATGCACCCTTTGATAAGGTCCTTGACCTCTTCCTTTGTCAGAGGCTCTCCCAATATCTCTTCCCTTGACGTAGCATGGTACTTTGGACCCGACCCAGCCACAAATGGTCCAGGCGATTGTATTGACTTCACTCCCTTCTTCCCCGGCGGCGGGAGATGGAACGAGTCAAACTCCGGCAGCTTCTTCTTACTCGGTGGGAGCGGAGCTCGCCCTGTCCACGGCCTTGGTGTGGTGGTTGGACCAAACGGCAAGAAAGGAGCTTCCCTCAGAGCCAAAGGTTTCACCTTTGGAGTCTCCGTGTAGCTGTATTGGAACTCGAATGGCGCACCTCCTATCCGATAAGCAATCCCGTTCTCTCCCACCGTAATCCCCGATTCTCCGTCAACCTGAGGCGGGATCCTCGTTCTATACGTCCGGCGGAAGGCAGGGTGACGTGCTTCCTTGGAGTCAACCGGGGGCTTGGAGTACTTGGAAGCTCTGCCGGGGATGGAACGTGCAGAAGGGGAGGAAGGGGTGCCGCGGGACCTGAAATCTGCAGGAGATGAATGAGGGAAGTCCAATCCCCCATCTTCTTCGTCGGCGTCCTCGGCGATCCTGGAGGCAGACTGGTGGCGGCGGTTGCGGCGTATCTCGTCCTCGATCTCCTTCTGCTGGCGGCGACGACGGACAAAAGGCTCAGCGTTGGCGTTGTTCCATCTGGAAAAGCGGACCTCACTGGACGACGGCGGTCGGCGAGGGGAAGGGGCGGCGGTGGGGGAGAAGAGTGGGAAGGGGGAAGCGAACTTTAGAGCCATCGCTGAAGCGGAAAGCTCGCCCCACGGAGGAGTTATCTTGGCGAGTATTTTATTGAAAAGTGCCCTTTAATTCTTGTTATTTACCAAAAGGCACTTCTATAATCTTTAGGGCTGAAAAGACCATCTTTTATTTTTATTATTGTCAAAAAGTGCACCTCATCCTATTTTTTATTTCAAAGACACCCTTATTCTAATATTATGCCTTCAAGTAAACAAGACAAAGCGGATGATTTTTAAAATTGATTTTTCTTCTTATTATTATTTTTCCTTCAGACCGCGAGCGGAGCGATATCTCCAAATCCAACGCCGGCTCGAGACGGCCATCGAGTGCCAGAGAGAGAGAGAGAGAGAGAGAGCGAGATAATGGAAGGGGAAAATGCCGGCTCCGCCCTACCGCCGATGCATCCCGCGATCGCTCCTCTCTCGTTTCTTCTGGGGAGGTGGAAGGGTCAGGGCGAAGGCGGGTTCCCCACTATCAACTCATTCGCCTACGGCGAAGAGCTCCTCTTCTCCCACTCCGGAAAGGTATCCTCTCTCTCCCTCGGATCGATCGATTTGTGAATAATGCGGAATTGCTAACTCTTGTAGCCTGCTCCGTCCCTGCTGCAGCCTGTGATAGCGTATAGCCAGAAGACATGGAAGCTGGCATCGGGTGAACCCATGCACGCGGAGAGTGGCTACTGGCGCCCAAAACCCGATGGCTCCATCGAAGTGGTCATCGCCCAAAGCACCGGCCTCGTTGAGGTCCAGGTATTACTCTATTTCGGCCTCCTCTTCAGGTCCACTGCTTAGTTTCCTCGAGTTCCAAGATAAGAGATTGAAGTGAATCCCTTAGTAATGCTTGATCTGTTCAAACCTCTCAGGGAATACACAAAATGAGTTTTTTAGATTTTTAATGTATCATTTTGGTTTTGTGAAGCTGAACTATCATTGTTTTAGGATAAAAAAATGGTGGATTGGGGATTAAATCCACCACTTGCTGTATTAGGTTACAATTTGAGAAAGCTCCTTTTGAGTAAATGAAGTGGAAGTACCTTACAAAGAACATGTGTAGTAAAGGGATAAAACTAGTGTGAAGGTCTCTTATTAGTGCTAGCATTTAGTTATGCTAGGTTCTTATGACTTTGTTGTGGTAGGTTTTACCAATATTTCTTTTGAGTATGTAGGCGTTATACTTTAGTTATATTAGGTGTTAGAATTGGTTTAGTTATGAGAGGTGCTACCTCTCTAGTTATCTTAGGTGCTATCATTTTCTTATTCGCGATAAGTAGGTGCTACCATTTAGTTAACATTGGTGTTAGACATCTATTGTTGTAGGTTCGTTTTGTTACATTAGGTGTCATATTAGGTTATTAGGTGCTACCCTTTTAGTTATCTTATCCTTTTATTACAATAGTTGGTACTATTTTTTTGTTCTCAGTATAGGCTGGTACTACCATGTAGTTGTGATAATTGCTACTCTTTAAGTGCTTTGAGATCAAACCAACAACATGTGTTGGAAGAAGAAGAGCCCTTTCACCAAATTTTATGTGAAGGGAGATTTTGATGCACAAGTTAAATGAAAAAGGATGAATACCTAGCTGTTTTCACCTTATCTTTGATGGGGTTCTGGAAAGTGGCACAATCCAATGAATATTAGAACGCAAGTAAGTTTCTCAATTTAGGCCTCAAAATATTTATCATTATAAAAATATATTAATCGATTAGCCAGGCTCCAATTTGTTTGTGCGGGTATTTTGGTGATGGGAAATTGAAGGAGCATGATCTGTAGACTCTTCCGTTTGACTCGAGCTGAATCAAAACTATGGACATGAGGGGTTTCTCATCCATCCAATTTTCCATCTTGTTACACATGTCGTATCATCTATCCATCCAGTTCCAATCCAAATAAATAAGGCCTAAAGATTCATTGACATAGGTCACACTTAGTGTAGTACTTAAAACTCATATCACACTTAGTGTAGTACTTAAAACTCATATATCAGTAACTAAACGAATCTAAATTATTCAATCACCTCATGAAAATTTCAATACTATAATTTATGCCCATCTAATATAATAGTATAATACAAGATAAGTATCTGAATATGAATATAACTGTTGCTACAATTAGTACTAGAATACTGTGAATTTAAATGATGAAATCATCATTTTTAGCATGCAAATACAACTTCTTGGAAGAACTTTCTCTTCTCATCTTCTTTTGTCCTCACGATCCACTGGTTAATTTTAACCCTCTTGCAAATTAGTAGATTCATTTTATATTTGTATTTGCATGTAATGTAAATCAGAAAATACCTAATTATCAGATCATGTTAATTGCCCTTTTCTTGTTACCTATAATTCTCAATGGCCTTGGCTATGGGCATCTGTGTGATTCATGATTTTGCAGAAGGGCACATACGATACTGAAAGCAAGGCTATAACACTTCAAAGCGAACTCGTTGGTAATGCTTCCAAGGTACTAATATTATGCAGTATTCAGTTACGATTCATTGTTACGTTGTTTCTTTACTTGTTCTCCTCTAAGTTTTTTTTTGTATAGTAAGTATGTATATCAACTTTACATGCACATAGTTGCCTAACTTCACAAATAATTCAGCTTTCTTTTTTTCCTTCAATCTTTTTTCCCTTTAATCTTGTCGAAACAATAGGGCCATCCTTGTTTAGCTAGTTTTATGGTTGGTCCAGTTTGAAAGCTGCGACCCGAGGGGATGACTACTTCAATCTCCTGCGGGAGTTTTGGGAATACAGTAACAAGATCTAGGGAGAGAACCTAGACTTGTGTATCATAGTAGCCCTAGTTATCAAAGCCAAACTAGAAATCGAATGGGATGAATTCTAGGTCATTTGTTTAGTGGTTAAACTGGTTGATTCGAACATTGAGGTGACTAAGTCAATGGTCAGTAGGTCACTCAGCTAAACTGCATATTTGTTGTTGTTATTTGTAAATTATACATGATAACTCAAAAATTCCTACTCTTCCAATTTCCAAATGATTGGCTGTTGAACCAGTTAAATTTTTTTTTTTCTTTTCTTACTTGGCAATTGACCCGAGAGCAACCCGATTCTAACTTGTTCGAGTTCGAACATTAGGTCTGGTCAATTTTTGTCTATGATGGTAACAAATCTTTGGTATCCACCAGGTGAAGGAGATTACAAGGGTGTTCAAGGAGGTTGATGGTGAACTTTCGTATGTTGTCCAAATGGCTACCATGATGACTAGTCTTCAACCACACTTGAAGGCTTTGCTTAAGAAGATTTGACAACGTAAACCAACTCCTTTAGAGTGTAATAAAATGAAAGATCTGATCTCAACTTTGGACTTCACACTGTTTGAATTTAGGCAATCAATATTTGATGATGTTTCTGTGCAATAATATATTTCCTTCTCTTTACCCTACAAAAAATGATTCTTCTCATTAATCTGTAACTGGGTATTAATACTTCTATTAACAATTATGGTGCAATCGTCCTCAGATCAAGATTGACCAATTTAAGTAAGTTCGGATTGGTTCAATCTTGAGTTTTGATGTTTGACAATGTGTGAGAGAGAAGTCAAGTCGGTCAAGGAAAGACCGGATATTTAACTGGAAAAGTCTTAACGGTAAGTTAGGCAAATGAAAAGTCTTAGCGGTGCTAGGCGGTGGAAGACCTAGTTGGGAATCAGGTGGTGGAAGACTTAGTTGGGAACTAAGCAATAGAAGTCTTAGCGGGGCTAGATATTGGAAGACCTAGTTGCAAACTAGGCAATGGAAGTCCTAACGGTGTTAGATAACGGAAAATCCTAACTAAAGGTTAGGCAGCGAAAAATCCTAATTGAGGTTAAGTAGAGGAAAGTCCTAACTAAGGTTAGGCGGATGAGAAATCTATCAAGTGATTAGTTCTAACTGAAGGTTAGTAAGGGAAATTCTAACGAAAAATTCTAAGTGGATTAAATGTTGATCAGATACTTGGTGCGAGATGAAAAGTCCAAGTAGGTCAAAGGTTGACCTAATACTTGGTGAAGAAGTCTTGACAAGTCAAGGTTGACTGGATGTTAGGCAAAAGAATCCAAAACTTGAATTTTGGGTGTTAGGGTTAGGCAATCGATTTGTGCAAAACAATCAATTGAGAGCTGTTTTCAATTGGCCTAAGACAATCGATTAGGTTAATCGATTCAGTATAAGTCAATTGATTGGATAATTTTCATAGGATAACATAAAGGGTTGGAATTGATTGAAGTAATCAATTCAGGCTTCACCAATTGATTGAGGTTTTTTTCACGAGAGAACATAAGGTGTTGAAACTGATTGGGGTAGGTTTCAATTGTTTAGGTTAATCGATTGGAGTGATTTCATGAAGAACAAAAAGTTTTAAAATCGATTGGAAGTTGGTAATCGATTAGTCAGGCGACAAAAGTCATTTTGTAGGTTTTGAATGGCCAAATTGACATGCCAATCGATTGATATAAGATCAATCGATTAAGAGATGTTTTCAGCCTGAAAGGAACCCTAGAAAAGGAGAGTTCGTGGACATTTGAAGATGTCGATTCTTGAGAAGTTAGAAGCAAAATGATGCTGCATTTCTAACTGATCAAGAGACATTTCTAAGCAAGAAGAAAACACTCAAGGCTAGATTTATATAAAGTTGTTTATATTTATTATATTTGCTTTCATTTGTTATTATATTTCTCATGTTTGAAATTATACGAAATTTCTCCGCCTCCTAAAAGAAAATTTTTAAAATAGTGGAGTTGTGAAAGAGAGCCAGACTAATAAATTAGTCATTTCAAGGAGATGAATATCAAATAAAATTGAAAGTGTTAGTATTATAAAGTATTTGTTTCAAATTTTGTTGTCAATCAAGTTTTAAAAAAATAAAATAAAATAAGTTATTCATCCCTCACTAACTCATACAAAGCAAATACTTCATTTCTTCATTGAGTAATTATTATTATTATTTGAGGACTAGATACTTGTTATATACAAAAGACCTGTGACTTTTTTCCTTCTTCCCTTAATATTCACAAAACAAAGGAAATTCTTCCTTCCTGGCCACTCTTCTTTTTCTCTCTTCCTTGGCTCGTCATCTTTCTCGACTTGTTTGGCTTCCTTTGTTAATTATATTTCCTAAGGATCATGAGTTTGCAATTCTGCCATAAAACTTCTCGAACAGCATTTTGCATCACTTAGGAGCACCCAGTACCTCCGGTAGTTTTCCTCGAGGTCGCAGCTTGCCATCGACGTTGTGTTTCTCTCCTTGCAGTGTCTTCAGAGGGTCCCTTCCCATGCCCTTTCTCACATTGTTTCTTCATGGAAGAAACTTGTATTTCATTCCTACCCCAGAAATGATGCTTTTACGTTTTGCACATGGCTATTGCCCTAACTTCTTGTTCTTCTGAGGATTTTGATGCCGTTTCTCCAACGAGTTTTTTGCAATCTTTAGTCTAGCTTGTGCAAATTCCATGGCTTTTACTAGAGCATCCGATGCCTCGGTGGCAGACATATTGATGATCTGCAAATTAACAAAACCAGGAATTAGACTTGATAAGTCTCATTCTCATGGTTAGCAAGGAAAGTTTTTCGAATAGAAATCGGTTTGAACATGCTTACTTCGTCAAAGCCAACCTTCGAACCTGATGGTGTTGTAAGTGGCACTTGAGTGGGTTGTCGGCGAAGACTAACACTAGACACAGTCATATCCGTAGTATCAGAGGATGACAAATCCCCACTTAATGTGAAACTACTAGAAGAACTGGAAGAATAGTTTGCATTCACGCAATTGTTTTTGACAACAGAATGCCTACTGACGGAGTGTTTCTGATCAGCTTTTGAGTAATTCTCTGAAGTCTTTGATGTAGTAGAAGAGGATGTCGGCAACTTCTGTTGGTGTTTCACGTTATACAAACTATCATTCAAAGTAGTATGCGGACCATCTGCAGTTCCGCCGATCACAAGACTTGATGCGGAAGTGGTAAGAATTTGGGTTATATGTATTCTTTCACTTGAAGTGCCGTCTCTAATTCCTTGTCCAGCCTTACTATATGACACATTGGGTTGTGTAGAGAGGTTATTGAAAATGATGGAGTTCGATGATGACGATGAGTCGCCTTCTTCATATGCAATTGTCATATGATTCCCATGAAAATGTGAAGGGGAGAAGATTTTAAGTCTAGCATTGCCTGATGGCTGCTAGTTGATTCCTCTGTGGTTTTTCTGATAAAAAAAAGTAAGGAGTAAGGAGACAAAGGCTAACATGACTATCGAGATAGTATTAATATGTACAAATGCGACTAATAAATTCCATAATTAAAACAGTTGAATCCATTACTGAACTTCAAAACAATTGAATCTATCAGATACAATGTATGTAATTAACTTCGGTTTAGTAGCGATATAACTATGCCTAGAGCTCAATAGAGTGACAAGTTTCATCTAACCTATCAATCCTACATTAAATCTTATCTCACTTGATTATATGAATCTGAGCTTTATCTCAAATTATATAATTATCTATTTAAAACGGACAATCGGGCACATAAGACACCTGAGATGTTGGAAAAAAAAATCTATTATACACAGTATTATCTTCTGAATATTATACTATTATCTCTATTTAAATACATTTTATATTATTTTATTCTCTAAGAATATCAAAATTTAGCATTGTCATTTTAATGAGGTGATAAGTTCATGATGCTGCCAACAACTCCAAACCAAAACAATGTTCTTCAAAGACCATGAAACCAGTAGTCTGTGCAATCCAATTTGATACCTCGCTTGCCCTAAAAGGTCAAAGAACAATGCCATCCAATTTCTCACCCAATTCCCTTTCACCAAGTAACCAAAAGCGGCTAATCCTCTAGAATGACACACAGAAGTCAGAACTACTACACTTGCCAAGCATAAAAAACAAAAAAAAAAAAAAAAAATTCTCATCTAAGATTGGAAATTGACTCCGGAATCACACAAAAATGAGATTTTTCTTTTGCTGTGGTGGAAGAATGGGAATCGACTCAAACGCATAAGAAAATAAGGACGGACACACCTTGGATCCGAAGAAGAGGCCTCTTCTCGTTCAGCAAACGACTCGTCGTACGAAGGGCCGAATACCTCGGAATAGGCGAGGGTTTCAGAAAGGGCGTCGTCGAGGCCGTCGAAGGCGGATGGGAGGTCGAGGAAGGGGATGGAGCACGAACCTTCGAGATCGCCGAATACCTCGGCGTAGTCGCCTAGGCGAGCGGCAATGGCGGTGGACGCCGACGTCACGCCTTCGCCGATGAGAGATTCGTGCGAAACGGCGGAGCCTCCGCCGCCGGAGCTCCCGGGTTCCTCCATTGGTCGCGAAGCGATCGAGGGCGAGGGCCTCGTAGTCTTCGTTTCCTCGATCAATTCGTCTCTTTCGTGCTCAACGAGGGAAGAGAATAAAAGCGAATTTAATAATAAGCAGGATTCGTAAGATCGCATCCACCTCTTATAAATAAATAAATAAATAAATAAATAAATTTCGCAGAATTATCATTTTTAAAAATTTAAGATTCTGATTATAAAAAAAATTATTATTATTCTGTCATATTCACTTTAGCGGGGGAAAACTTTTACTATAGACAGTCATCCCAGTTTAATATTATTTGGATCATCAATTTTTAACGGCGGATAGAAATTTTTATAAAGTCGAACCAAACATCTCGGATTTATCATTTTTTTAAACTAATTAGTTAGTTTGTAGGCGAATTAAATACTTTAAAAGTATTTGGGAAAATTTCATTAAAATCTAAAAAAGCACCCTTTTTATTTATTTATTATCAAAATAATATATCCTCTCATCTCAATTTATTTTTATTTTTGATGATGTACTACATAATTATTTATATCGACTATGATTCCATAATTAATATACAGTTATAATTTTATAATTATTACAATTATATAGAATCTCATAACTACTACTGTTATATAACAGTCATAACTGGTACAATATAATACTAATTAATGTAGCAGTTATTAACTATGACTATTACATTACCGTGTTAGTAGTGTTGATAGAGTTACAGTCTTATGTTATAACATATATGATGTCACAGTTACTGCAACACTGTTAAAAAAAAAGATTTTTAAAAGTAAAAATATGTTGTGGTAGTACAGAGTGTTGTTTTGATAATAAATAAAAAAACGGTTTCAATAAAAAAAATGTTGCTCTTTTAATTTTTTTTTTCAAATTTTTTTAAAAATTATGTAGTTTATTCGTTAAATATTAATCCACAGATTAGCATGGCTTGTTTGAGGATTAATTTAATGAGTATAGTAAACCATAGTTTCAATGGACTTTGAGTTGAACTGTTATTTTTTCAAATGATTTCGTGGAGAATAATAAGAACATCAAACAAAAATGTCACAATTTATGTGTTTATGTCGGAAAAAGAAGGAAAATACAAGCGACCTACTTGTTGTTACTAATGATGATAGCAATTGATGGTGGACCTGTGGATGGTGGAGTTTGGTAGATAATCGCCTTCAAATCATTGTTCTTTTCGAAAAATATGGGCCAACTACTTTTTGTTGTTCTTTTTGTTAATAATACATAGCCATGGTTTCATATTTAGGGTTGAACTAAACCGACAATTTTATCGTAAAATATTGTGCATAATGTAAAATATTTTTGTGGAAAGATTTTTTTCCCATAGACAAATACTCTTTTGTTTGATAAATAGTGTGGGAAATATATTTACCCCCAAATGAAAGAGCTCAGTTCTTCTAGTGTATGATCTTTTGGACAAGAGGAGACCATACAAACATATTGGTGGAGTGAGCTGGACTCTACCTGTTTAACAGGTGGGGTACAACTCACCCCACCAATGAATGGGTAGGGGTCCAGGACTGATCTATGGATCCTGGACCAGAGGATCCGGAACTTGTGGATCATGATGGAGTAGACGAGGTTACACAATTAACGATCGAGGGAGGAGGGACCTGTTAGAAGGTGAAGGAGCTTATAGTTTATGGTAAAGTGTGAGGAAGGCTCATAGTTGACACTAAACCTTACTCTTTTAGTTATTGATATGACGTATTGGGAGTGACTCTGAAGGTAATATGGGGTTAATAATCAAAATAAGGTGGCAGTTAAAGTCAAGATGATATGATGGACAAAGTCAAGGTGAGGTGACAGTCAAAGTAAAGGTGCATGTATTTGGGTGAACCACCTCTCAGGAGCAAGACCTCCAGTATAAACCCGAGCGGACCTAAATCTGGCCGGAGCCACAAGGCGCAGCTCCTCATATCTTATGGGCTATTTTATGAGCATAACTTTCAACATAATCCCGAGGGACTCTAGAACCGACCGGATCTATGTGACTTAGTGCCCCACTTAGCACTCTTCACTCTTTATATGAGCAGAACTCCTAGCATAAAGTAGGGCGGCCCTAGAGCCGACCGAATCTACGAGACTCAGTACCCCACTCAGCGCTTGTCACGCCCCACAGGAGTCCTTGCCAGAGGAAATTTCGGCAACATCTCCCTTGTACGAGTGACAATCTGAACCATTTCTACATACATAATATACCTCAGCCACATGCGGCTGGAATATACACACAACCACACAGTTTATATGCAGCCTACTCGGCTGATAAAATAAAAACACAACCACGCAGTTATATGTAAATCTAACAGCCCACTCGGCTGTACCAAAATCAAACACAGCGGAATACAATGGACAACACATACAAACTAAAAACAAAGACTGCTAGCCGGCTAGGCTTACACCACACAACAAAACAACACTCCTGAAACAAAATCGAAACACAAAGCTAAATACACAAAATAGAAATAAACATAAGCGGAGACAGGTCTTCTGATGTGACGTGGGGACCGGCAGACAGAATACTCTAAGCGACTCTATAAACAACCCGGTACCTGAAAAAAATAGTGTCCATGGGGGTGAGTTCAACAACTCAGCAGATACCTAGTTGACATATATAGTAAACTATAACAAATAGTAATAACTATGGAGTACAGTCTCCTAGACAAAAGCTGGAAATGCATAATAGAAAAAGGGCTGAAGAGAACTGTACTCACCAAGGCCTCCTATCAGAATAGTCAAGTCATCAGACCGAGAGTATCATAAATCCTGTACGCATGTCAAATATATGCATCCATCCAAATGCAGCATATAAGTGCAACAAACACAATAAATAAATGCATCAATGCATATGATGCCAATGACATGGTCACCCCTGACGCCAGTCAGTCAAAGTACCTGCCTCCAAACGAAATGGTCCAATCAGTCCAAATCCGGACGTCGAGAAACTCGTCTCGCGTCAAAGTCCTGTGATAAATCGTACAATTTAGCTAAGTATAAGCAGATAGTAAGAAATTCCTAATCCATCGACCATCTAGGGTAAGATCCTAATCAGCCTTCAACAACATCCCTTCCTAACAAAATCAACCATCCCTTGCTACACTAAACCAGCGGAGCCTAATAGAGCAGAACTGTCTGCCGGCTACCACATTGAGTCATCGGACCAGTGGAGCCTAACAACATAACTGCCACACACCTGCCTGATATACCACTAACCCATGAGTGGTGGTGTGTGCAGATCTATGTAACTGGCGATGTGCTCAACAACAATGGAGCAGACTATCGCACAGCATGCAATCATGCGAGATGATGTGTAACGTCACGGCCCCTCGACCCCTTGGCCCCTTGGGCGGCCATACTAGCGGCCCAACTGCGACCCCTGATGGTCCCTTGGGAGGCCACAATGGCGGCCTAATTGGCGACCCCTTATGTCGTCATCCGACGAACCTCAACCGTGCCATTACTCACAAGGTCTTCCCACCCCTGGCAAGTGGATTTTTGCCTTTCCCAGGATTCGAACACTAGATCTCCAGGATAAATACTAGAGTTTATGAATCCTGCTACCAGGATTCATAAACTCTAGTATTTAATCTGGAGATCTAGAGTTCGAATCCTAGGGAAGGCAAAAATTCACTGGCCAGCGGTGGGAAGACCTTGTGAGTAATGGCACGACCGAGGATCGTCGGATGACGACATAAGGGGTCGCCAGTTGGGCCTCCCAAGGGGCCAAGGGGTCGTGATGTTACAATAAAAAGACGCCTTTTTATTGTAACGTCACGACCCCTCGGCCCCTTGGGCGGCCACACTAGCGGCCCAACTGGCGGCCCCTGATGGTTCCTTGGGCGTCCACAATGGCGGCCCAACTGGCGACCCCTTATGTCGTCATCTGACAACCCTCGGCCGTGCTGTTACTCACAAGGACTTCCCTCCCCTGGCCACTGGAATTTTGCCTTTCCCAGGATTCGAACTCTAGATCTCTAGGTTAAATACTAGAGTTTATGAATCCTGGTAGCCAAGTGAGCGCCCTAAATTGTCATGCCCCGGGGGAGTCCCTGTCCGAAGAAATTTCGGCAGCACCTCCCCTGTACGGCTGACAATATGAATCATTTCTACATGCACAATATGTTGGAATGTATACTGAAAGTCTAAGCTTTGTAAACATTTATTATGAATAAAGAATCACATTTGGTCTAATTGTCTACATTTGTTTGTAGTTGTTCATTTAATTTATATTTTAGATAACATAGTATGTGGTGTCACATACAGAAGATGATGTTATCAGTACCTTATAAATTATAAACAGTAGCTCACGACCAAAATGGAAAAGGAACAAACCATTAGAAGGTCGTAGTGTAATTAGGTATTAGTTTATCTTGACTATATAATTACACTAGTACACTCAGAGTGTATTGAGTAGGACCATTTGAGGTCGTTTCTTTTATACTGACTTTATAAAGGAACAAAGACCTCAGTTATTATGGAAGTGTGTGCTCTTAATCCTAATATAATAACAAGCACATATATTTGATATTTATTTCTTTAATTTATCAATGGGTGAGATTTAGTTCGTTGAATCAATAAACCCGATAAGTTGGGAAATGATATCACTTATAGTGTGTGTTGTTGATTATAGAAGGAAACTGTGTCCTAGAGATACTAGGTTGATAATGTCCTCAAGAGGAGCTCATAAAGATTGTCATGTTAAACCCTGCAGGTGGACTTAGTCCGACATGACAATAAGGTTGAGTGATACTACTATTGGACTTAGATATTAATTAAATGAGTTGTTAGTAACTCACTTAATTAGTGGACATTCGATATCTTAAACACAGGGAGACTAACACACTCATAATAAGAAGGAGCCCAAAAATGTAATTTGGGATTGGTGCGGTAGTTCAATGATAGTTCTCTAGTGGAATGAATTATCATTGATAAAATTAAGTTGTGTGTTCGGGGCGAACACGGGATGCTTAATTTTATCGGGAGACCAAAACCAATTCCTCCTCTCGGTCCCTATTGTAGCCTCTTATTTATAGAGTTCTATACCCACCTATACCCACCTTCTATACCCACCAATAAGGGGCCGGCCAAGCTAGCTTGGGAACCAAGCTAGGGCCGGCCTAGGTATATTATTGGGTGGCCGGCCCTAGCTTGAACCCAAGCTAGTAGGGCCGGCCAAAATAAATTAAAAAAGAAATTTAATTTTAATTTTTATTATAATGTGGAAGATATAATTTAAAGAGAATTAGAATTAAAATATCTCTCTTGTAAAAGATTTACAAAAGATTAAAGAAAGAGATTAGATCTCTTTCCTTATTTGTAGATTGGAGAGATGTTTTATTTTCTCTTTAAAATTATTCACATGTTAATAAAATTAAAATTATAGATATTTCCTTTTATTAACCATGAAGAGATTTTAAAGAGAAATTTTATTTTTTAAAATTTCCGGAAACAAATTAGGAAGTTTTAATTGTTGATTAAAACTTGTCCTCTTTTGTTTTCCAATGATGTGGCCGGCCACTTGAAATTGATTTGGGAAATTTTATTTTATTTCTCTCAATTAAATCAAGTCAAGGAAATTAAGGAAAATTTATTGTAATTAAATTTCCTAATTTGCCTAGGCAAGGAATATAAAAGAAGGGTAGGTGCCTTCATGGTGACAACCTCTATTGTTTTCTCTCCCTTTTCCTTGGTGTTGTGGACCATTACCCTCTCCCTCTCTTCCTCTTGTGGTGGCGAATACTTCATCTCTCTTGGAGTTCTTGTGGTGGCGGATACTACTTGAGAAGAAGAGAAGAAGAAGAAGGAGAAAGTTAGCATCTCTTGGAGCTTGGTTAGTATTTTGATTTTCTTCTTTGGTAAAGTTCTTCCTTTGTGGCGAACCTTGCTTGGAGGAGAGAAGGTGGTTGGTGGTTTCTCATCTTGGTTGGCGCTGCCACACAACGTCCGAGGTTAGAAGAGGAAATCGGTAGAAGATCAAGAGGTTTTCTACAAGGTATAATTAGTAATTTTATTCCGCATCATAGTTATTTGTGGAAATAATACCAAATACAAGAGACTTATGATCTAGTATTTGAATATGTTTTCGATGTTGTGTTCTTTTATTTTCTTTCTTTTCCTTGTGATTTGATTGTTCTCTTTGGTTAACCTAAAGTTATTTAGGAAATTAAATATTAGCTTTCTATAAAGGTTTTGTCTAGTCGGTGGTGGTTGCTCCCATATCCAAGAAGGTCATGTTGCCTCGCCAAGATGCGATCTTGGAACCTTTTATAGAAATTAGTATTTAATGGAATTAATAAAGGAGACTTGGTGCAACGTGTTAAGTTCACAGGAGATCAGTTAAAACCTAAAGAACAAATAGATTAAGTTTTGGATCAAACGTGTTAAGTTAGCGATCCAAAATTTAATTTAAAAAACACACATGGTAGCTAGGAAAAGGTTCGGACCTTTTACAAAATTTTTGATGGTGGAACCTCTAGGTTTTCGGTAGCAACCAACAATCACAATATACCACAGCAGTGGAATATACACAACCACGTTTAAATTTTACATACGACACACAACCACGAGTTATATGTAACATATGTAAAAACTACCCACTTACGTACCCAAAACCAAACAGTGAAATCAATAGACTACACTATAACAAACTATAAGGCCAAATGGCTAGCTTACACCACACAACAAAACAACACTCTAGAAACATAACTGGAACACAAAGCGAAATATAGAAATTTCATATACCAAAATGTAAATAAATAAAAGCAGAGATAGATCTTCGATGTGGACGTGGGAGCGGCGGTGGGACTCCAAGCGACTTCATAAACAACGGTACATGAAAGATAGTGTGTGAGTTCAACAACTCATAACAACAGCAATTATAATAAATAAAATAACAACCAACACTAATCATAGTCTGTATAGTCTACAAGAAGGATAAATCTGGAATAAAGCAAAAGAATCGGGACAGGGACCCGGATATATATAACAGTCCGGAGAAGTGTGTCAATAGTGTCTAAATGTCAATGCATGTCAATCAAATATGCATTCAAATACGTCACTGAATAAATGCATAATGCATAATGCGTGATGCAAATGTCTATGGTCCATGGCGGCTAGTCGCACATCTCCACAATGGCGAGGCGAGAAATTTGTGGACAAGTGAACTCTGCCATCATTGCTCACGATGATTGAGTGGGCGGGATCTTGTCGAGTACACCTATCCTCCTACCCCAAATCATAAATGGGGGGCTCGATGCTCTCTCGTTCTCTACGATGGCGGGAAGAATCTGCAAATTACCGTCACCACACCAGCGGATGAGCGCGTCCAGCAGTCCAAACCGGCGCCGGTCAGCACTTTGCAGCTGCCGCACAGGCAGGCGAACGACTGCGGCCAGGCGGCGGACCAGCGAAAGAGCGCACACCGATATACCACTAACCCATGGTGGTGGTGTGGATACATATAGCGGCGATGTGCTCTGATAATGGAGGACTACGATCATGCGAGATGATGCATGACACTAAACATGGTAATATCCTAAACAGCATAGCAATATCCATATATAGATATAAAATGTGTACATAGGACAATGAATCAAATCAAAGGTACACAGATCAGATAAGATATCAAAACCCTAGGTCCTGAACATATATATAACATGATTGTGTCACTACCCCTATAAGCATGTATAATCAGATAAGTACTAACATGATGTGCATAACAAATAAACAATCAAGCATGTAACAGATCGGCTAGTGATCAACCGAAGCAGATAAGAAAAACACAATCGTTGCTATTTGTTAAAAACATTACTATGCATATCAAATGACATAAAGTTAAAGTATCCGCTTCCAATAGAAAGGATCGTATCCGGTCCAATTCCGACGTCGAGATACTCGTCTTGCATCACAGTCCTGTAGTAAATCGTACAGTTTAGCTAAGTTAACTATAAACAAATAGATAAACAAATTCCTAATCCACCGACCATCTAGGGTTAGCTTCATTAACCCTAATTACACCATACATATAAATAACTAATTATGCATTAATCATTTCATTACCCTTCTGTAGGACCGTTGCGACCGGCTAGAAGGGGGTTGTTGGTTAGTCCTGTAAAGGCAAAAGACAAACAACCATTCTCGAAATCTTTAAGCTAACACTTGCATAAATAATAAGCAGAAAATAAATAGAACATTAAAAAGAACGAGGCACGGAGATTTACTTGGTTACAACCGATGTGGTTGTTAATCAAGGAAGATTAAGCACTAAAACTCCTTCAGGCGGAGAAGCCTCTTACAACGTTGAAGCGCAGAAACAGAAGCTTAACTACAACTAAAGCGTACAAGTGTTTAGAAATGAAATGCTCGTGATTCTTGAAAAGCTTTTGGACCAACACTATATTTATAGCCTTGGTCGGGGCGCCTGGAAGGGTTCCGGGCGCCCTGGGGGGGGGGGATAAAACTTTATCCCCCAACGTTCAGAACGCAAATGATGCGTTCTGGTCAACAGTACTAGTCCGGCCGCCCGGAGCCATTCCGAGCGCCCCGGGCTGCTCCGGGCGGCCCCGGAGCCCAAAGTCAACATTTGTTGATTTTTTCGTCCGGGACCTCTTCTCTGGTTCAGTCCCGCCTCTGTCCGGTTCTTCTCCTCCGGATCCGCTTGCTTGGGTGATCTCTGCCATCCGGAAAAGGGCTCACCCGAACCCAACTTTCGGTCTTCTCGATCAGCCTTCATCTCCGGCTTCTCGTCCCTGGGAATCGCTGCGTGGTGTACTCTTCCGCAGCACCCCGTCCCTCGGACGCACCGCGTGCCATCCTTCTCGCTAGCTGTGTCTTCCGCTCGAGTACCTGTGCTCCTAAGCTCCTGCACACTTAGACACAAGGTTAAAACAACACAAGACCTAACTTAACTTGTTGATCACACCAAAATAACCTTGGGGTTCTAACAATCTCCCCCTTTTTGATGTGATCAACCCAAGTTAAGCTAGGGTCAAAAATAGATATAAAAATTAAACATTTTAATATTGCAATCATGTGCAACAAGATATAAAAAATTAAATTCCAATTTTAATTTTTCAATTTCTACCTCCCCCTAGACTTATACATTTTCTTCTCCCCCTTTGATCACATAAAAAAATTGGGGTTGCAAGAAAAATCTAAGGTTTGACACTTAGAAACTTTATAAAGATCTATTTAACTGATTTTCTGAATAATATTTCTAAGTCAAAGAAAATTTCAAAAAAAAAAAAAATTCTAAGTCATTAAGAACTTTTAGAAAATTTTGAGAACTTTGAAAATTTTGTAATAATTTCCACAAAAGCAATATCAAAATATCAGAGAAAATTTCTAAGTTAAAAATAACTTTTGGAAAATTTCTAAGTTTTCGTCATGAAAATTAAGAATTTTCTCAGTAGAAAACTTTATGCATAAAAAATTTTGGGAACATGTAGAAATAAAAAAAATCTATGTATTTATTTTTAATTTTATTTCATCAATTTTTTTTATGCTTTTATCATAAGGTTTTAAATTTTCATTTTAACTTATTATAATTTCTCAAATTTGAAGTAAGAAAATTTGAATATGCGAAGAATTGTATTATGTTAATATCTGTTAATAGTTTGTCGAGATACTTTAATCGACAGACTATTTCTTTCAACTTTAAAGCAACAAATATTAAACATGCAAGAAATTGTATTGACAAAATAATTGGAAAATATTCGTTTGACAATTTTTCTAATTTGCACGATTCATTTGATAAAATATTTTGTAACTTGCAAGAATCTTTTGGCAATATTTCTGATTTGAAATATTCTTTTGACAAAATAATTTGTAATTCGTGAGAATCTTTCGTCAAAAACTTTTTACAATTCGAGAAACTCTTTCGATAATATTTCTAGTTTGCAAGAATCTTTCGTTAAAACATTTTGTAATTCGAAAAATTCTTTCGATAATATTGGTAAACCGAAAAACTTTTTCGATGATTGAATTTTTGATTCGCAAAAATTTTCAGGCAACTTTTCAATTGATTGTGCCAATTGTTCAGAAGGCCATACCTGACTTACCTTTTCGGCAGTTGATTCTCCCCCTGTCGAGTTGCTTTCTTCCGAAGTCTCTCCCTCTTCAACGATGCTCGTCTGGGATATATTTATTACCTTGGTCGGGGTGCCTGGAAGGGTTCTGGGCGCCTGGGGGATAAAACTTTATCCCCCAATGTTCAAAACGTGAATGATGCGTTCTGGTCAACATTACTGGTCCGGGCGCCCGGAGCCATTCCGGGCACCCCGGGCTGCTCCGGGCACCTCGAAGCTCAAAGTCAACATTTGTTGACTTTTTCGTCCGGGACCTCTTATCTGGTTCAGTCCCGCCTCAGTCCGGTTCTTCTCCTCCGGATATGCTCGCTTGGGTGATGTCTGCCATCCGGAAAAGGGCTCACCCGAACCCAACTTTTGGTCTTCTGCAGTACATCGTCCCTCGGACGCACCGCGTGCCATCCTTCTCCCTAGCTGCGTCTTCCGCTTGAGTACCTGTGCTCCTATGCTCTTGCACACTTAGACACAAGGTAAAACAACACAGGACCTAACTTAACTTGTTGATCACACCAAAACAACCTTCGGGTTCCAACACCTTCTTCTTACCTCTTCCTCACAGCTCGGATTAAAGCTTATCCTGAAAACTCACCTTAGCAACCTCTTCCTTAATGTCCTCAGCTGAAGCAAGATCGCTACAGCAAATTCCAAAAGCCCTATATCAAAAATATCATCACAACCGTATCAATGTTTCCAACCCAAAAACTAAATCCAAATACTCACCCAAACATAAATGCCCGAACTGTTGAGTCTCTGCCGGATGTGGCTGCAGTCGGATAACGTCGGAAACCAGTGGCCAGAACAAACTCCAAGTCTAGTGGTGAACTAGTGCAGTGGTCGTTGGCGGCGGCGATAGGGCACAAGAGGAAGGCGATTTGTGGAGGTCGGCGCTACTTATTCATCTAGAGGCTTGGTTAATCCTAGGAAAGCGTTCAAAAATTTTGCATGTCCAATTTTGTACAAGTGTGAACCTAAATAACCTATTGTGTTCTTTAGAAATTAAATTAGGAATCGCGTCGGAACTTAACATCATTGATTCCAATTTAACTTAATGGTTTATGATTGAATCGGTGGAACTTAACACTATTGATTCAAACCTACCTATTATTAATTCCATAAATATTAATTTCCAAAACGGCTTCGGCTTCCAGTGGGCACGAGGCATGGCCTTCTTGGATATGGGAGCAAACCACCGCCTAAGGCAAAAGCCTTTTAAGGAAAGCTAATATTTATTTCCTTAAATAACTCTAGGTCAACCAAAAGAATCGAAACACAAAGTTCAAAGAAGAAACAGAACCTCGAAAACTATTTGAAAACTAGATCTAATTGCCTCTTGTATTTAGAATTCTTACAAAAAAAAAACTAGCATGATGCGGAAAACAATTGCTAATTATACCTTCTCTTTGTATGCTAATGACCTCGAGATCTTCTCGCTCCTCGCCTTTTTGGGCGTTGTGTGGGCAGAACCTCCAGATGAACACCACCCAAAGAGTCCTTCTCCTCCTTGCAATATTCGCACACCACCACCTCTAATAGAAAAGAGAGCAAAGGGAAGAGAAGGGAGAGGGGCCACCAAGAGATCACCCAAGCAATGGAATAAGAGTTGTATCCCATGAAGCCCCCTTACCCCTTCTTTTTATATTACTTGCCCAAGGCAAATAAGGAAAGATTTTAATAATTTTCCTTTTCCTTTTTATTTTCCTTTTCCTTCCTCTTGATTGAATTAATCATCAATCAATGGTTGAGATCAATCATATTTGTTTTAGGATTGGGATTGAATCCTATTGGCCGGCCCTTGCTTGGGCACCAAGCAAGGTGGCCGGCCACTTTAAAAGGCAAGGAAAAAATATTTTTTATATAAAATTTTACAAGATAAACTCTTATAAAATTTTACAAGCTCTCTTTCCTAAAGTAGGAGTTAAAAAAGGAAAGTTTCTAAAATTAAAACCATGTTTTAAAATTTAAAAACTCTCTTATAAAATTTCCTTTTTTAACATGATGATAGAAAATTTTAATTTTAAAACTTATCTCCTTTTTTTCTTAAACCATGAGGATGGTTAAAAAAGGAAAGTTTTAAAACTTTTAAAACTCTCTATTAAAACATGTGGCCAAATTCAAATTAGGAAAGTTTTAAAAATTAAAATCTCTCTTTTAAAACTTATAGTTTTCTACAAAGAGAAGATTTTAAAAATTCAAAATAACCCTCCTTTTTGAATTATTGTGGCGCCCCTACAAGCTTGGTCACCAAGCATAGGGCCGACCCCTTAGGATATGGTCGGCCATTGCTTGGTCACCAAGCAATGGTCCGGCCCCTTCTTGGACACAAAGAAGAGTCTTTCATTTGGATGAACTTGAGGCTTTAATGAGGCTACGACAGGGACCTAGAGGAGAAATTGGTTTTAACCTTCCGATGAGCTTGAGTATCCCGTGTTCACCCCGAACACACAACTCAAGTTCATCGATAATAACTCATTCCACTAGAGAGTTATTATCGCACTATTGCATCAATCCCAAATTACATTATGAGCTCCTTCTTATCATGAGTGTGTTAGTCTCCCTGTGTTTAAGATAACGAATGTCCACTAATTAAATAAATTACTGATAACTCATTTAATTAATATCTAGCTCCAAGAGTAGTACCACTCAACCTTATTGTCATGTTGGACTAAGTCCACCTGTAGGGTTTAACATGACAATCCTTATGAGCTCCTCTTGGGGACATTCTCAACCTAGATAACAAGGACACAGATTCCTTCTATAATCAACAATACACACTATAAGTAATATCATTTCCCAACTTATCGGGCATATTGATTTATCGAGCTAAACCTCACCCTTTGATAAATCAAAGAAATAAATATTAAATATATGTGCTTGTTATTATATTAGGATTAAGAGCACACACTTCCATAATAACTAAGGTTTAGTTCTTTCACTAAGTCAGTACAAAAAGAACTTACCTAAATGATCCTACTCAATACACTTAAAGTGTATCAGTATAATTTATTAGTTAAGATAAACTAATACTTAATTACACTACGACTATACTGATAGTTTGTTCCTTTCTATTTTAGTCGCGAGCAACTGTTTATAATTTATAAAGAACTGACAACATGATTTTCTAAGTGTGACACCACACTTCATGTTGTCTACTATATAAATTAATTGAACAATTACATTTAATAAATAAATGCAGATATTGACCAATATGATTCTTTTATTTTAGCAAATAAATGTTTACAAAAGCTAGGCTTTTAGTATACACTCTAACAGAGGCGTCGTGAGGGAGGAGGAAGAGGGATCGGCCAGGCTAGGGCAGAGGAAGCCGCGACACTAGGTTAGCGCCTGAGCAGAGGAGGCAGTCGGTGGTGCGATCTTTTACTGAGGACAGGCGGCCAACGGTGTGCGGCTCGGGAGAGAAGAGGAGGAAGAGAAATCGACGTTGGGGATGGCTATCGCGTGAAGAGATTAAGGTAGAGACGAGCAAAGGAGATGGGGGAAAAGATTGGGAGAGGAGAGGAGAGACTCGAAGCTTCCCTCGGCTACTGCCTTTGTACCGGAGAGGAAGAGAGGAAACGACACCGGCGTCGGCGGTGCGTCGGTTGAGGAAGAGAAGAGAAACGGACAGGTTGAGGAAGGGAGGAAGAAATAGCGCCGCGGGTCAGGGGAGTCGGCAATGGGTGAGGGAAAAAGAAATAAAGAAAAAGAAAATAAAATTAAAAAGGAAAATCAAATATTTCCTCATTTAAATGGGGAAGCCCAAACAGGCTCTCTCGGGCCCCATTTTTACCCCCGTTAACTCGTCCATACGAGTTCCGAAAAATTCCCGAAAATTTTTTCAAAAATTCCAAAAAATTTCCTTATTATTATTCGCCATTTTTCAGTATTTTACATTCTCCCCCACTAATAAAAATTTGGTCCCCCAAATTTCGTTATCTACCATCAACAAGTACTGATAACAGATAGATAGCATAAATGCTGAACGGAAAATAACCCACATACCTCAAGTGAAAAGGTGGGGGTATCGAGCTCGGATCGTATTCTCGAGCTCCCAGGTAGCCTCCTCGTCGGAAAGATGATGCCATGCGACTTTAACCAGTCGGATTGTCTTGTTCCGCAGCTGACGCTCTTTCCGGTCCAAAATCCGTACTAGAACCTCCTCGTAGGTAACATCAGGCTGAAAGGGAACTGATATATCTGTCAACACATGTGTCAGGTCGAATATGTATGTCCTCAGTGTAGATACGTGGAATACGTCGTGGGCGTCTGCCAGGGACGGTGGTAGTGCCAGACGATAAATTAGCACTCTAATCCTCTCCAAGATCTGTAAAGGTCCAATGTATCGGAGCTAGCTTACCTCTGAAGCCAAATGTCGTCACCCCTTTCGTGGGTGAGACTCGTAGAAAAACATGGTCACCAATAGAGAACTCCAGGGGTCCGCGTCTCCGATCAGCATAACTCTTCTGGCGGTCCTGCGCCTCTGACATCCTCCGTCTGATAGTACGGACCAACTCTGTCTCATACTGAGCTCTATGAGGTCCCAACAACTGGGCCTCCCCAACCTCATCCCAGAGGGTGGGTGTCCGACAATGTCTATCGTACAACGTTTTAAACGGTGTCATCCGGATAGCCGAATGAAGTAGGCGAACGCTACCAATGGCAAGTGATCCTCCCAACTGCCTCCCAAAATCCAATACACAAGATCTCAGCAAGTCCTCTAGAGTATGAATGATCCGCTCCAACTATCCATCTGTCTGCGGATGGAAAGTTGTACTGAAATGGAGCTGAGTGCTCAAAGTCTACTGCAGACTCTGTCAAAATTGAGACGTGAATCGGGGGTCTCTATCCGAAATAATAGTCAACGGGACACCATGTAATATGATGATCTCCCGGTAATACAGATCTGTAAATCGATCCAGGGAATCAGTCTTCCGGATCGCTAAGAAGTGCGCCGATTTGGTTAATCGATCAACGATTACCCAAATCGCGTCATGCCCTCGTCGTGTCCTAGGAAAACCCACCATAAAGTCCATGGTGATGTGCTCCTATTTCCACTCAGGAATAGGAATCCTCTGTAGAAATCTGACAGGTCTATGGTGCTCATCCCTCACCTGCTGACATATAAGACATCTAGCTACAAAATTCGCGATGCCCTCCTTCATGTCGTTCCACTGATAGGAACACCTCAAATCTTGGTACATACGGGTACCGCCTGGGTGGATAGCAAATCGAGAGCGATGAGCCTCCTGAAGTAGCTCCGACAAAACCGGGTGCGACTGAGGTACGCATAATCTGCCTCGGAAGTATATAATACCCGCTTCATCTCGGGGAAACTCAGTCTGCTACCCGGAAGCTATCCGGCTACCAATGGACTGTAATGCTGATCACCAGCATGGGCCTCTTGGATCCTCGTCCTGATCGACAATTGAGCAACCATGGTAACCAGAATATCCTGCTCTGTCTGTCCTTGTTCCTGAAGGCCTAACTTAGCAAAACCCTGAACCAAGTCTGTGACCACTAGTCGGTGGTAAGCTAAAGTCCCTCGGGACTTCTCTTCTTCGGCACCACCTTTCCCTGCACTGGTAGACTAGCGTGACAACTTCCTTGAATCCATCCATCTCCTTCTGTCGAGATTAAGCTCCTTCCGTGTAAAAATATATTTGAGACTCTTATGATCGGAGAGAATCTCAAATGTAATGTCGTATAAATGTACGCCAAATCTTCCAAGCATAGATGATGGCGGCTAGCTCTGTGAAGCATGGATAGTTCTTCTCATGCTTCCTTCAAAGCCGATAAGCAGGTAAGACTAGCTCTTTACCGAACACAACGGAACCCACAGAAGATGCGTCGGTATAGAGCAGAATCCACCCTCAAGGTAAAACCAAAGGAGTCGACACTAATCTCGCCTCCTCGAAAATCTCGCAATCCTCGGACCACGTGAACTTCACGCCTTTCCGGGGATGCTATCGGGAGAAACCCTCGTTGAAAGGTCACAATATCTTGCGGTCCTAAGGATGGATCTCTCGATTTGCTACAACCTCTATCTCCTGTGGAACCACGGTATACTCCTACTGGTGACCGTGTGTCCCAAACATCTCACATAAGACAATCCAAATACGCACTACTGATCTTCACATATAGATGTTCTCGTCGAAACATCTTTAGAACTATGTGAAGATGGTGTACGTAACTCACCTCGGATCTGAAATAGATCACAACATCGTCAATAAAGATAATGGAAACCGATCCAAACATCTTAGGAATACCTAAATCATCGAGTCCATGAACACATCTAAGGCTCCGCAAGCCCTAATGGTAAAACCAAGACACATAATGTCCATATCACAGACATTCCTAACCATAAGATCCCCGACAACAAGTTAGGAATCTGATCACCAACGATATAAATCATCAAAGAATAGATCCTCCAGTGTGAGAGCAACGCTCCATCACACGAAATACCACATATGCGGGAGCAACGCTCCACCACAAATAATCCGAAATATGTATCTGCAATAAATATATGGGGGCAATACTCCGCTACAAGAAATCCACAATAGGTGGGAGCTGTTGGTGCAACCTTAGGTCAAGGTTGACCTGGTTGACCCGACTCGAGGTGACTTGACTCGAGTTGTATTTTGATGTTTGACTTGGGAAGATTGTCGGTGCAACCTCAGGTCAAGGTTGACCTAGTTGAGTTGCATGTTGATGTTTGACACTCGTGAGAGAGTTCTATTCTTGATATGGGACAAGAATAGATGTTTGGGAGATTATTGGTGCAACCGTAAGTCAAGGTTGACTTGGTTGACCTGATTCGGGAAAAAGTCCAAGTATGGAGACTTGGCACTGGAGAAGTCAGCGAGGAGCTTGGCACGGAAAGTCCTAAGGGATGTTAGGCTGGAAAGTCCATGTTAGGCGAGTTGGAAAAGTAAAGGTGGGGAAAGTCCTAATCGATGTTAGGCGGTTGGAAAGTCACGGTGAGTGCATGGGAAAGTCCTAAGCGTTGAGCGGTGGAAAGTCCGTGAGTGAGCCAGGGCGATGGCAAAATCCGATGGATCAAGGGTGATCGGACATCGGTGGAAAGTCTAAGTGGGTCAAAAGATGACGGACATTACGGGAGTGCTAGCGGGGTCAAGGGAGCACAGATAGGATGATGTACCTACAGTCGGTCAGGGTGGATGATGTTGGTGAAGGTTTATGGTTATAGGGTCGAGGTGGATCAATGCCGCATTCAGACCAATGATCATGGTGATCTGATCGCCGTCGTGATGCCGATCACAATGGTATCTGAGATGGTTATCTGATCGGTCTGGAGACCGATCAGAAGAAGATCAGTGGCAAACTAGCAAGAAGCCTGATCGGTCTACGGACCGATCAGAAGGTTTCCTGATCGGTCTGTGGACCGATCAGGAGGTTTCTGTTAGGACCAAAAGTAGCTAGAGGGGGGGGGGGGTGAATAGCTCGTCGCGTGCTCGTCGTTCGGCGTTGCTTGTTCCTTCAAAGATGTGCAGCGGAAATACAAAGAAACAAATACAACAACGCTAACACGGTTGGTTTACTTGGTATCCACCTCCAAAGGAGGTGACTAGTCCAAGGATCCACACCACGCACGCACCCTCCACTATGAAAACACTCCTTTTTGGTAACTACCAAGGGCGGAGAAGCCCTACAATACTCAATACAAGAAGAGAGGGAAAGGATACAAGAAATACAAGCTTACAAGCTTACAATGAGTACAAAACCCTAACCCTAGCTTCTCTTCTTGGCTTTGATCCGCCTCTTGACTTGGAGAGCTTCCAAGATCCTTCAAGAACTGGCGATCTGAGCTTTGTGAGCGCTGTGGAGGAGTTGGCGAGAGCTCTGGAGTAAATCGAAGAAGAGATACCGCAGCCATCGAACGCCTGCAGCTATAAACGACGCTAACGGTCGGATCCCGATCGATTCGAATGTTCCCAATCGATCGGGGAGGCTTTGGATCGATCCACGGATCGATCCAGAGCGCCTCTCTTAGCGCTCGATCGATCCACGGATCGATCCGGTGATCCCCGCGAACGGCCTCCCAATCGATCCATCGATCGATTGGGACCTCTGAATCGATCCACGGATCGATCCGGAGGCTCTTCGACGGTCGGATCGATCGCGCGATGATCGATCCGGGATCGATCCATCGATCGATCCGGACTCGATTTTGTCCAAAACCAAGTCCCAAACCTCCCAAACCAACATCCGGTCAACCTTGACTGTTGGTATGTCATGCCCTAGCATCTAGTCACCCCTTGACTCGCTAGGACTCCTTACCAAGTGTCCCGTCAATCCTTTGACCCACTTGGACTTTTCTCTCGTACAAGTATCCGGTCAATCCCTTTGACCTACTTGGACTTTTCTTTCATGCCAAGTATCCAACAATCCTTTGCACTTGACTTCCGCACCTGATGCCGATCATCCTTGATCCATCCTGGATTTTCCTGCAGCTTCACTCACGGGACTTTCACCTAGCTTCACTCACTAGGGTTTTCATCCGCCTAGCTTCACTCACTAGGACTTCATTCACCTTCACTCACCGATTTTCATCCGCCTAGCTTCACTCACTAGGACTTCACACCGCTTCACTCACGAGATTTCCATCCGCTTCACCACTAGGACTTTTACAGCTTCACTCACCGGGTTTTCCCCTAGCTTCACTCACTAGGACTTTCACCGGCTTCACTCACCAGGATTTCATCCGCAGCTTCCTCACTAGGACTTTCACTTCCTTCACTGAGTTTCTTCCTCGCTTCACTCACGGGACTTTCATTCCCCTAGCTTCACTCACTAGGTCTTTCATTTTGCCTAACATCCCGGTTAGGACTTTCCCAAGTATCCATCAACCTTGACCTACTTGACTCTTCTTCAATCAATATCTTATTGTCAAACATTTAAACCCAAACCAAGACTCGGCTTGGTTGACCTGAGGGATATCACCAACAATCTCCCCCTTTTTGATGTTTGACAATACCACAATAACACTTACAATCCCATATGTAAGTTAGGCTAATCCCATAGCCTCCTTCTTCATGCCACTAGGTAATGAAAGCATAAATTAAGCTCTTCATTCTCCCCCTAAGAGGGCAAACTCCCTCTAGGTAATGAAAGCCTAACTTACTCCCTTTCATGAGTCCTTTCATTCTCCCCCTATGACCTTCCCATAGGTAATGAAGGACTAAGCTTAACCATACATTCTCCCCCTATTGGCACACATCAACCCATCGTTGGACACACATCAACCTATGCTCCAATTCTGGGCACACTTCAACAAATCCATTTGTTGAAGACTCTCCCCCTGAAGAGTTGCTCATTGTTGTTCACAACATCACTCGTTGTGATTAACATGATAATGAAGGTCCCATACCCTTCATTTATCCTTAACTTCTCCCTCAATGTAGACAACTACCCAACCTTGAGCATTATCTACCACATGAGTGTCCACTTGAAATAATGAGGATATCCACTCCCCATTTTTCCCCATTTCAATTTTAAATGCTCAACCTTGAGCAAGTTCACAACAGAAGGTTAACCACCTTCCAAGGTTCATGAAAAATAATTTTCATGTCTTTAAAGAGTCCCTCCCCCTAAAGACATGGTGGTAACTTCTGTCATTGCACCAACAATGACTTGGAATCCCTAAACCATTAGGAAACCCAAATTTAGAAGTTTTGAGGTTCAAATATTCAAAATTTGAAACAAACTCAACCTAAACTTCTACTTAGTCTTCGTTAACCAATCCATCCTTGTTTTCAACATGAAAACACCCTTTGTATGTATACAAATGTATTTAAGGGGTTTGGAATGGTTACCTAGACTCAAAGAGGTTCAAAGATGCTGAAATCAGGCCTTCCCAGCCAAAATCAGCAACTTGGATCGATTGGAGTTGGGTTCCAATCGATTGACCAATCGATCCACCGATCGATTCAGACTCCATGGATCGATCGGCTGATCGATCCGAGCCTGCTCGCGGGAATTGCCGTTTGAATCGATCCACGGATCGATTCAGAACTCAATCGATCTATGGATCGATCAGACTCGATAGTTGCTGAAATTCCATTTCAGTCAGAAACCCCTAGAAAATTCTACAAAAATCCAAAAATTATGAAATTTCGTGTAGACATTATTGAGGGCATACTTAATCATGGAAAAATAGCTTTCTATGAAAATACATCATATTTTCAAAGATTGACACAAACTTGAAAACTTGCAAACACTTTAGTGTTTGTCTTCAAGTTTGTGGCTAACTAGTCAATGGTGATTACTATCAAAAGATAGCCTTCACCAAGGTTTTCCAAAACATTTTAAAACATTTTCAAAACCAATATCCCATCATGTTCCTTGGGCATAATGCACATGACTTGTACATTAGCTTTCCCAATGATGGGAAACCACATAACTATGTGTTTTGATGAACCTAAAACTCAAAAGAATGCACTAAATCAACATCTTGAGTTTTGTTCATCATCCTAACATCTCACTTGTATATAATATGCACTAAAACACATACAAGTCACCTTATAGTCTTTGTGAGATGTAGATTTTGGTTTTGCCCTAATCTAGGGATCATGCATATTTATCTAGGCATTATAGAAATATTAGACATCCACCCAGGATGTCACTTGTCAATAAGTGTCGTTAAATGCCATTTGTCCTTAATTACAAGGAATTAAACTTAATGCATGATTATGTTATGACATACATCAACAGAAAATAATTTTCAACAGAAAATATCCTATTACTACATGATGTATGAATGTCATGACATGATATTTTTGGATTTTTCATAATAAAACATGAATGCAAAAATAGACATGATGTCATGGCATATGATGGGCAAACAATCATGGCAAGGTTTAGCATAAATAAAGTATACCTAGATTAACTATCTAAGTATCCTTAAAGTCTTAGCTAAACTTACAACTTAAACCTAGATTGCCCTAAAGTGCTTCAAGAAAATGCCAAAGCCTAAGTTTGCATTTCTTATTCCCTTGATTAATTTATGCCAATTAAAATAAACATGTCCTCAAATGTTGGCATATTCCATTTTTCCTCAAGAGTAGCACTTTTAAATTTAAGGCCCGGATTGCCTTAAATTGCCTAAGAACATACCAAAAACCCAACTTGATAGTTCTTATGAATTTTCCAATATGTGCCATTTAAGATTAAAATCAATTCTTCCACCATTAGGCACATTTTACTCTTTCAAGGAGTAATCAATAATTCCATTTCATTTTCAAAGGTTAACAAAAACCTTGAAAATGCTCCTTGAGTGTCAATTTCCTCAAAGTTGGGTTAACTACCCTTCTAATCGGAGTTGACACTCTCTAACCCATCTATGGGGTAGAGAAGATGCTCCTAGGAACCCAACACCTATTGGTGCTCCTTGGATGCTCTAGGTACTCACTAGGGATAACTTCCCTAGATACCTTCCTAGTGACCTTGTTGGGCTTCTTAGAAGCCTTGGTCACATTTTCTAGGTCAACTCTAGGGATAACCTCCCTTGTGACCTTGTTTGTGACTTTCTTAGACTTCTTAGAAGTCTTAGTCACATTTATTGCAAAAATACTCTTAGGGATGACTTCCTAGCATTTTTGGCTTGACCACTAGACCTAGGGTTTGTTCCATAACTATATGGAACTCTATGGTAAGAGGGCACATCCTTCTTAGCCTTTGGTTTGTATCCCAAACCTCTATGGCCATTGGATGACTTTTGTACCCCTAAACCTAGGTTATGCTCATTTTGCCCTAATAGGATATTTTCCATCCTTTTTAGGGTCTTTTCCATTTTATCAAGCCTTGATCTCAAGACTTGATTTTCTATCACTAAGTCCTTAGTTTTTGGTTTTTCATTTGATCCATGAGCATTTTTGTTTCTAGGCTTGTATCTTACATCCTTAGAGTTATCGCCTAGGTTTTTACCTACATTCCTAGCCTTAGGGATAGTAGTTTTGGCATGTAGGGCCACATGCTTTTCCTTAAAGCCCTCATGCTTCCTATTCTTATGGTAAATCGCATTAAAATGATAAAAATTTGACCTAGCATGCTTTTTACCATTTTGCAAGAGAATAGGCTCAATGAAAGTTACCTTCCTTTTCACCTTGGAGGCTCCCCCTTGACTAGTGCCTCCTTGAGCCTTGACCATCTTCTTCCCTTGGGGCATTGACTTCGGTAATGCCCTTTTGTTGACACAAGAAGCACACAATGTGCTCCTTGCTCTTCTTTGTCCCTCCTTGGGCTTCTCCTTGCCTTTGTGCCACTTGGCCCTTCTTCTTGGCCAAGTTGGGACACTTGCTCTTATAGTGCCCATGTTCCCTACACTCAAAACATATTATATGATTTTTATTATTAATTGAAATATTTATACCTTTGCTTGTAGGGGTGGCATCTTTTTCTTTGGATCCGGAGGTAGAAGCTTCCTCTTGATCGGACCTTGATTCTCCTCCATTTGGTCTTGCTCCAAAGAGTCACCCTCTTTGGATTCTTCATGATCTTGTACAGTGGAGGGGATCTCTTCATGAAGCTTGGCCAATTTGCTCCAAAGCTCCTTGGCATCTTCGAATTCTCCAACTCGAGCCAAGATGTGGCTAGGCAATAAGTTGACCAGAAGCTTGGTCACTTTGTCATTTGCCTCGCCCCTTTGAATTTGCTCTGAGCTCCATCTGCTTTTCTTTAGAAGCTTGCCCTTGGAGTTCGTTGGAGCTTTGAAGCCTTCCATTAGAGCAAACCATTGCTCTATCTCCATCATAAGAAAGTTTTCGATTCTTGATCTCCAAGAATCGAAGCTTGCCGATGTGTATGGTGGAGCCACCCTTGTGTCAAATCCAAGTCCATCTTGGAATTGCATCTTGAAGTTGAGCTTGATAAAGTCTTGAACTTGAAGAATTTGCTCCAACTTCTTCACCCTCTAGCTTTTCTTGATATGCTTGACCCTTCCGGCGATGATTCTGAAGAGCCTCGCTCGATACCACTTGTTAGGACCAAAAGTAGCTAGAGGGGTGAATAGCTCGTCACGCGTGCTCGCGCTCGGCGTTGCTTGTTCCTTCAAAGATGTGCAGCGGAAATACAAAGAAACAAATACAACAACGCTAACACTTGGTTTACTTGGTATCCACCTCCAAAGGAGGTGACTAGTCCAAGGATCCACACCACGCACGCACCCTCCACTATGAAAACACTCCTTTTGGTAACTACCAAGGCGGAGAAGCCCTACAATACTCAATACAAGAAGAGAGGAAAGGATACAAGAAATACAAGCTTACAAGCTTACAATGAGTACAAAACCCTAACCTAGCTTCTCTTCTTGGCTTTGATCCGCCTCTTGACTTGGAGAGCTTCCAAGATCCTTCAAGGCGATCCGAGTGCGTAGGTGTGGAGGAGTTGGCGAGCTACGGAGCTAGTAAATCGAAGAAGAGATCCAACCGAATGCGCTAAGCAGCTTCCTACGGCTCGGATCCGATCGATTCGAATGTTCCCAATCGATCGGGAGGCTTTGGATCGATCCACGGATCGATCCAGTAGCTGTCAGGGACATCTGGATCGATCCACGGATCGATCGAGCGCTATAGCGGCAACGCCCCAATCGATCCATTGATCGATTGGGACCTGAATCGATCACGGATCGATCCCGGGGCTCTGATTCGGCTCCCGATCGATCATCAGCCGATCGATCGATCCGATGATCGATCCATCGGATCCCGCTGATTTTGTCCAAAACCAAGTCCCAAACCTCCCAAACCAACATCCGGTCAACCTTGACTGTTGGTATGTCATGCCTAGCATCTAGTCACTCCCTTGACTGCTAGGACTCCCTTACCAAGTGTCGGGTCAATCCCTTTGACCCACTTGGACTTTTCTCTCGTGCAGTATCCGGTCAATCCCTTTGACCTACTTGGACTTTTCTTTCATGCCAAGTATCCGGTCAATCCTTTGACCTACTTGGACTTCCCAACACCGGATGTCCGATCATCCTTGATCCATCTGATTTTCCTGTGCCTGCGCTTCACTCACCGGGACTTTCACCTAGCTTCACTCACTAGGGTTTTCCATCCGCCTAGCTTCACTCACTAGGACTTTCACGGCTTCACTCACCGGGATTTCTCACTAGGACTTTCACCAGGATTTCCATCCCTAGCTTCACTCACTAGGACTTTCACGGCTTCACTCACCAGATTTCCATCGCCTAGCTTCACTCACTAGGACTTTCACCGGCTTCACTCACGGGATTTCTTACCCGCTTCACTCACGACTTTCATTCCTAGCTTCACTCACTAGGTCTTTCATTTTGCCTAACATCCCGGTTAGGACTTCCCAGTATCCGGTCAACCTTGACCTACTTGACTCTTCTTCAATCAATATCTTATTGTCAAACATCTAAACCCAAACCAAGACTCACTTGGTTACCCAGTCAACCTTAACCCGAGGGATATTGCACATTGCTTCTCTGATCGGTCCATGGACCGATCGAGACAAAGCGAGCTTCTTTCCCTGATGGCATCGCATCGATCAGGTTACCTGATCGGTCCACGGGCGATCAGGTTCTAGATTAGGCAACCGCCAGTTTCTCGTTGGCTTCTTCGGTATAAAGGGTGGTCGAGCCTGCGTCTTCTTCTTCCTTCGGAAGTCTCTCCGCTCTCTCTACGCTTCTTCTTCCTGAGCTTTGTGAGCTCATGGTGCTAAAGCTTCGTGAGCTTCTTCACCTTTGGTTTTCTAGCTAGGCTTGGATCCGAGAAGCTGCTGCTTCATTCTGTCGACAAGAAGGCAAGCAAGTGTTGTTTACATTTCTGTTCTTGTTTTCTTGTTCCTATTTGTACTCTTATTGCTGTTGCAAAGATTGTGGTGAGGTTTCTCCACCCACAAGGAGTATCTATTAGCCGGATTTCCGGGGACTCATCCACCGACGAATTGGTAGGCTTCGTCCACCTTACGGACACGCCGAGGAGTAGGAGTTCATCTCCGAACCTCGTTATATGGTTTGTCTTTCTTCTCCTGTTTTCTTTCTACGTTGTATTTCCGCTGCACTAACCTAATCGTAGGAAGAAACGCGAAAGATTGGGGTCGGCTATTCACACCCCCCTCTCTAGCCGTACAAAGGATCCTAACAAGTGGTATCAGAGCGAGGCCGCTCTTCGTCGGATTCACACCCGTGGGAGCAAAGCTAGAGAATGGATCTCTATGGAGAAGACGTCACCATTCCACCCTTCTACGAATGCGGCGACTTCGCGTATTGGAAGGTAAGGATGAAGTACTTTCTTATGACTAACATAATGAATTGGTTTTGTGTACAAGAAGGTTTTTCTCCTCCGGTGGATAGGGAAGGGAAACCTCTTGAGAAGAAGGAGTGGACCGGAGAACAAATTCACAAATCCGAAATCAACGAAGAGGTAACGAGAATAATTGAATTTTCATTGCCTACTAACATCTTGTGTAAGATAGGTTACAACAATGCCAAGGAATTATGGGATAACTTGGCCAAGTACCATGAGGAGAGCTCCACTTCAAATCATGAAGAGGAGACAAGTGAGTCATCAAGTAGCTCACATCATGGAGGAGAGGAATTAGAAGTTGAGGGTTACTCAACATCTAAGGACGAAGAGGAGGAGAGTTCTTCTTCAAGTTCGGAGCACGAAGAAGAAGCTTCTACCTCCGGGAGGGATGAAGAAGAGAGCATCCATCTATCCTCAACCCTAGGTAACTTAAACACCTTAAGTTCAAGTAAATTGCATATAATGTGTTTTGAGTGTAGGGAATTTGGACATTACAAGAGTAAATGTCCAAAGAAGACTAAGAAGACTCCACCGGCGCCAAAGATCAAGGAAGTCGGAGTCCCAAAATGCAAGGGCAAGGAGCACGTGGTGTGCTTCCAATGCAAGCAACGGGGACACTATAGGAGTCAATGTCCAAGGGGGAGGCAATCTCACAAGGACAAAAGATCAAGCACATCGATAGGGGGAGCTAAGGCAAACCCTAAGGTATCTTTTAAGGCTCATTCGTGCAATTCTAGTAGAATACATGCTAGTAATTTTATTGCATTAGTCAATAATGATAAGCATGTTAACACTAGAAATCAATACATGTGCTTAGGTGCTAAACATGTCAACCTAGATAGGGATACTACTAGGAATGCTAACCCTAGGATTAACACTTCTAAGGTTAAGGAAAACCTAGGTAGAAACCCTAAATCAACTAGACACATGCCTAGGAACACCTCAAGAAAGAATGACAAATCAAAACTTGAGGTAATAGAAAAGGAGAATCAAGTCTTGAGGTCAAGGCTTGATACCCTAGAAAAGGCCCTTAAAAATTTAGAGAAGTCAACTCTAGGGCCTAAGGGTCAAAAGTCCCAGGACAAAAAAGGTTTGGGTCACAAATCTGAGTCCCAAGTGGTCAAGCCCACTTACCACAATGTTCCATTCGATTATGGAACAAAACCTAGGGCTAGGAAGACCACCACCAAGGTCACAAGGGGAGTCACCCCTAGAGTTGATCTTGATGAGTCTCAAATGACCAAGGCTTCAAAGCCTAAGAGGGTCATTAGGAGGGTTGCTAGGGAAGTTATCCCTAGTGAATATTTAGTAAACCCAATGAGCTCAAATAGGTATTGGGTTCCTAGGAGCATCTTCTCTACCCCATAGATGGGTTAGAGAGTGTCAACTCCGATAAGAAGGGTAGTTAACCCAACTTTGAGGAAATTGACACTCAAGGAGCATTTTCAAGGTTTTGTGAACCTTTGAAAATGAAATGGGATTATCATTTACTCCTTGGAAGAGTAAAATGTGCCATTATGAAAAAAAAATGATTTTAATTGGCACAATTTGGGAAAATCTAGAGAACTCTCGAGGAAAAATGAAACATGCCAAGTTTTGAGGATAAACTTGATCTTTAAGTGGCATGAATCAATCTAGAGTTCAAGAAGTGTCAAAATTAGGATTTTAGCATTTTAGGGCAATCAAGGGTTAAATTTTAGGTTAGCAAAGTGGTTAAGGATACTTAGATAGGTAATCTAGGTATATTTATTTATGCTAAATCTTGACATGATTGTTTGCCCTCACATGTCATGACATCATATTTAGTTTTATTATCATTTGAAATGTCATGATAATGCTTAGGCTAGTTTATATGTCATGCTTTATTTAAGTTTTCAAACTTTATGCCATGACATCATGACATTGGCACATGTTTTTACTTATGATATCATTATATGCCATGTCATCATCTCTTGCATTATAATCAATGAAATTGATTTAAGGACAAACATATAATTTGATATTGAGATCAAATTGGTGTTTAGAAAATGCATGAGAACTTAGCCTAAGTTGACCTTAATCCATATCTCACATCAAATTGACTTGAAAGTGGTTTGATACACCTTAGATGTGTGTGAGATATTAGGATCATGAGTTAGGATCAAGGTGCATAGTCCTTGTACCTAGATGACTCTAATTCAAGAAATTAAGGATCATAGGGAAAGCTTGTGTACAAGTCATGTACATCTAGCCCTAAGATTATGGTCCTAAATTCAAATGGTTTTAAAAGCATTTTAAAATTGATTTGAAAAACCTTGATGAAGCTTTCCTAGTGATAGCATTCATCATTGAACATTGTGATACAAAGTTGAGTTAAACTTGAACTATTTCAAAGTTTTTGAACTTTGTATCAAGATTGAAAAATGGAAACTATTTTCATAGAAAACTATTTTTCCTTGATAGTGTATGATATGAGGAATGCATCCTCAAAGTTTCGTAATTTTTGGAATTTTCTGTAATTTTCTGAGTTTCGAACTTCTCCCGAGAGAAAATCAGAAATCTCTGATTTCAGAGTGGATCGGTCACCGGACCGATCCAGGAAGGCCTGGATCGGTCGGGACTGATCCAGGTCTGATCGGTCCGTGACCGATCGTATGCGTCTTAATTCGATTTTTCATTTCTGTCTGAAATTTCAGTTATGGAAGTGGTGTTTTGGATTTCTAAAGGTTTGGAACTCACAAAGACATTGTTGGTGCAATGGTCAAGGGGAGTTGACCTTTAGGGGAGTTTTACCTAATTGTCAAGGGGAGTTGACTTTTAGGGGAGTTTTACTCCTTAAGACTTTTGAGGATTAGTGATATGGGATTATCACTAAGTTGATTGTTGAGTTTAGTATCAGGGAAATTAAGAGTTTCAATGAAAGGATGGGACTTTCATTAGGAAGAAACTCTTGACCTTGATACCTTTTTTTTTCTTTTGATGTGTGTCAAAAGGGAGAGTGTTCATTGGAGAATTATTGGAGAATCCAAGTTAGGTTATCGGGTTAACCTAAGCTAGGGAAGAATGTCAAGGAATGTTCAAGGAAGAACATTGGAATTCTTTTTGATGTATGTCAAAAAGGGGTTGAGAACCCAAGTTGGGTTATCGGGTTAACCTAAGCTAGGGGAAGAATGTCAAGGAATGTTCAAGGAAGAACATTGGAATTCTTTTTGATGTATGTCAAAAAGGGGGAGAATTATTGGAGAACCCAAGTTAGGTTATCGAGTTAACCTAAGCTAGGGGAAGAATGTCAAGGAATGTTCAAGGAAGAATATTGGAATTCTTTTTGATGTATGTCAAAAAGGGGGAGAATTATTGGAGAACCCAAGTTAGGTTATCGGGTTAACCTAAGGGGAGAATGTCAAGGAATGTTCAAGGAAAGAACATTGGACATTGGAAGATGGTTGGAAAACCTAAGTTAGGTTATCAGGTTAACCTAACTTGATTATGGGTTTTGTCAAACATCAAAATTGACCTGGTTGACCCGACTCGAGGTGACTTGACTCGAGTTATATTTTGATGTTTGACTTGGGAAGATTGTCGGTGCAACCTCAGGTCAAGGTTGACCTAGTTGAGTTGCATGTTGATGTTTGACACTCGTGAGAGAGTTCTATTCTTGATATGGGACAAGAATAGATGTTTGGGAGATTATTGGTGCAACCGTAAGTCAAGGTTGACGGACTTGGCACTGGAAAAAGTCCAAGTATGGAGACTTGGCATCGAGAAGTCCACGCAGGAGCTTGCACGAGGAAAGTCCTAAGCGGGATGTTAGGCGGTTGGAAAGTCGTGTGGTGAAAGTCTAAAAGTCCTAACCTGTGAGTAAGCAGCATGGAAAGTCCTAAGCGGGATGTTAGGCGGTTGGGAAAGTCCTGTGTGAAGCCGTTAAGGGAAAGTCCTAAGAGGGTACGATGGAGAATCCTCGTGAGAAGACGGTGGAGAAAGTCCGTTAGCAGGAAAGCGGTTGGAAAGTCCAGGATGGCGAAAGAATAAGCGATGTTTGTGGAAGGCCGTTGTGGAAAGTCCTAACGCAGGATGGAAAGAGTGAGGAAGCCGAGGCAAGTAAAATCCGATGGATCAAGGGTGATCGGACATCCGGTGGAAAAGTCTAAGTGGGTCAAAAGGATTGACCGGACACTTAGCGGGAGTGCTAACAAGTCAAGGAGTGACAGATAGGGATGATGTACCAACAGTTAAGGTTGGATGTTGGTGTGGAAGCCTTAGGTTTAGGGTGAAGTGTGGATCCCGGACCGCGATCAATATGAGCTCATCGATCTCGATCGTGCGGTGACCGATCGATGACCAATGTTATCGATGGTTATCGATCGATGCGAGACCGATCAAGAAGATCGATGGCAAACTGGAGCAGAAGCCTACACATCGAGATCGATCCGATCGGACGATCGAGTTGATCGGTCCATGGACGATCGGGAGGTGACCAATGCGAGCGGTTCTTTTCGATGCGACGCAGCATCGATCAAGATGTGATGACCTGATGACCTGCAGGTTCTATCGAGTTCACGTTCGGCCGAGCCTAGTTTCTTCGCCTTCTTCTTCGGCAGTATAAAGGGTGGGGGCTCTGCGCCTATTCTTCTTCCAGTTCTCTCTCCCGCTTAGCTTGCCTTCTGCTGAGCTTTGTTGAGCTCTGGGTGCTAAAAGTCGTGTGAGCTTCTTCCCTGTCTTGGTTTTCTAGCTAGGCTTGGATCCGAGAAGCTGCTGCTTCACCAGGGTTCCTGCTGACTTCAAGAAGGCAAGCAAGTGTTGTTTACATTTCTGTTCTTGTTTTCTTGTTCCTTTTTGTACTCCTATTGCTGTTGCAAAGATTGTGGTGAGGTTTCTCCACCCACAAGGAGTATCTATTAGCCGGGTTTCCGGGGACTCATCCACCGACGGATTGGTAGGCTTCGTCCACCTTACGGACACGCCGAGGAGTAGGAGTTCATCTCCGAACCTCGTTATATGGTTTGTCTTTCTTCTCCTGTTTTCTTTCTACGTTGTATTTCTGCTGCACTAACCTAATCGTAAGAAGAAACGCGAAAGATTGGGGTCGGCTATTCACACCCCCTCTCTAGCCGTACGAAGGATCCTAACAGGAGCAACGCTCCACCACAAACAATCTAAAATATGTGGGAGCAATGCTCCACCACAACAATCCAAAATATGTGGGAGCAATGCTCCACTACAAGCAATCCATAATATATAGGAGCACGCTCCACCAAAACATTCCATAAGTGAACAAGACCTCAAACTATCCAACTAAAGACTGCACGAGATCACTCAACCACATATCACTGTGACAGCCAGGGGTATCACAACCTAGTAAGCAAATCAAATCCATCGTCAACACCATCAACATCGTAGTGAGTCACCCACTAATAGGAGAATTAGTTGACAGGGTAATACAACAAATGACATAATGTAGACATTTAATATTCTACATTCAACATAGGTAGAATCATCATGATGCCACCAACAATACTTCTAGCACACATGCACCCACAACATAGATATAATCGACATAATCCTCCAATTAATACACACCCAACACACTCATAACACAAGTATAATCAGTGTGATACCTCCAACAATGCATACCGAACCCGTGTGCATATATCAACATAGGTATAATCGATAATACACCTATGCCAAAAGTATAATCAACATAATACTTCCAATAAATCATAATCGACACTAGTGTACACACAAAACAAATATAATGAACAAGATACCTCGAATATTAAAACCGAACACATCTGCACATATCACAACTCAGATTAAATCGGTAAGATACCTCCAATAAAATACTCAAACACATGTGCACATTTCACAATATAGATTTAATCGACAAAATACCTCCAATAAACCAATCAGACCACTCGGGTATAATCTACTAGAAACCCACAACAATCATAACTGGAAAAGTATACACCCACTACATGCAATTAGACCGTCCATCATAACACTCCTACAACACATAATAATAATCATATGTACATGTTAGTTAGAGCCCTAGAGCCAATCATTTGATGATTGTATGGACTCATGTATATCATATTCTTAATAAAGGCATTGGTTTTTGGTTATTATGCTTATTTGTATTAGTGTCAGATAAAATAAGTATAGTAACGTCCTTAAGTAGAACTTTCATACCTATATCAATCGATTAGTTGAATCGATAGTGAGATGATATAGGGAACACTACTCTAAATCATTCCTAGTCGAGTATTAACATTCAGGGACAATGTTAATGCAATAAGACTAGCATGTAGGTCAGCTCGATGACTTGATCTCACAAGTCATGGATATAGAGATATCAAGCTGACACATGGGTATGCATTAGAGAATGTATACTGAATGACCCGCCATGAGAAAGTATCATGGATCGTTATATGAGTGTCATATACTTTCTCATGTGGCTATTAGTATGACTATTAGTCCTTTGACCTGAAGTCACCATGGATCCCTACATAAGGAGTTATGTACTTTGGTTTCGTCAAACGTCACCCGTAACTGGGTGGACTATAAAGGCGATTACCGGGTATGTAACAAATTATGCAGAGGGATGTGAGTGATGTAGATGAGATCTATCCCTCCCATATGACGGGAGCGACATCAATATTCTTGATAGAGTGAGACCACTAAGTGCATGGCCATGCCCAAATGAATCAACATTAGATGTTGAGCTCATTTGATCGAGTGAGTCTACTTGGAGTTCAAGATTTAGATTGATTAGAGGATGACACGGTCTATGCCTCATATTGATCAATCTAGATGTCTAGGATAGAAGGACAATGTCACATATTGTGAGGAGTCACAATTAGTAGTCACAAGGTGATGTTGGATCTTAACATTTCTTGTAACTTGGGTAGCAATAATGTATTGCTAGATGCCGCTCATTGCTTATGTTTCTAAAAGAGTTTAGAAACATTGCCAACGTTACAAGAACCTATTGAGTCACACACAAAGAACATGTGGATGGAGATTAGGTTCATATGATGAACCAATTGGATTAGGTTCATATGATGCACCAAAGATTGGATTCAAAATTAGACTTATTGAGTTAGACTCAATTAGATTCAAATGTTGAATGAGTCTAATTTAAATTTGATTCATTGGGTCAATTTATATTAATGAATTAGATTCATTAAATTAAAATTGACTTGAATCAAAGGTTGGATTTAACTCAACAAGGAAGAGAATTGGTCAAGTTTGACTTGACCAAATGGAAGTTGAAACATCAAGTTTGACTTGATGTCTTGCCACATCATCATGAAGGTTGACTCATCCTACTTGGCATGACCAACCTAGCCACATCATTAGCCACATCACCACCTCATAATGGTATGCCACCTCATTGGAGGTTACACATCCAATTGGTTTTAATGTGGCCGGCCACATTAATGAGGGGCTTTATGGTGTGGCCGGCCACACATTAGATGGTGTGGAGGTTTTTGTTTTGGGAATTGATGTGGTGTCATTATTCCTTCTTCTTCCTTGGGTTCCCCTCTCCTCTTGAGTTGCTGTGGTCGTGGCTATCATGGTGAGGAGAAGATGTTGAGTTGTTTCCAAGAGCACAAGGGAAAGTGAAGGTCATAAAGGAGGGTACTAAAGGAGTGTATGTGATTCTCTCTTCTATTTCTCTCTTTTCTCCTTTTTGTTCCCATCCGAGAGCTCTAGAAAAGTGCTAGCACACTTGGGGCTCTCTTCTCCATCTTTGAGTGGTAGAAGACCACTCCTTGTTCGTGTGGATATCACTAGAGGAGTGTCTACATTGACACTCTCGAGATCCAACGCTTCCTTGGACGAGCGGGACTAAACGAAGGGCACGCTTCAAGGGTAAACTCTTAACATATAGATCTAGGAGTAGATCTAAAATTATGAAACTCGTACTCGTATTTTTCGTTTGGTTTTCCTTGCACGAGATCCGTGGCTTGGGCGATTCGGGGTTTCGGCGACGCGAAGAACCCAACAGTGGTATCAGAGCCACGTGCAAGGCTTGTACGAGTTTGTTTTTATTTTTATGAAAAATAAAACCTTCTGTGATTTTCTGTAAAAATTAGTTTTTTATGATTTTATGGGTAATTTTTCCGTAGAAGCGAAGCACAAGTGTCTCGGCACTTGTAGGCTTCGGCTACCGAAAAGATCTTTCAAAACCGGCTTCGTTTCGCCCCAAATCCGTTTGGGACAGCGGGCTTGGGTGCCATTAGATCGCAAAGGAGCAACTCACGATGGTTAGATCGTGGGTAGGGGTACTGCCCCTAACCCCGCAAGGGGATTTGCTCCGCGATCGCACCCGAAATCGCTAAAAACGAACCCGCCGGGAAGATTTTTCCGAAACGGCAATGTCTCGACCCAAATCGTTTTGGGACAGCGGGTTTAGGCGCTGTTGGATCGCAAAGGAACCCTCGCGATGGTTAGATCGCGGGTAGGGGCGATGCGCCTGGATCCGTTCCGCGATTGCGCCCGAAACCGCTAAACGGGACCGCCGGGAAATTTTATTCGTAAAATTGTAAAATTAATTTTAAAATTATAGAAAATTATGAAAAATATATAATTTTGAATTATATATTAATTTGTGATAGTCATGGCCCAAAGCCCAATATGATTGGTTGTGTTGTAATTCTTAATACGGCCTGCGTGTCGTTATGTGTTTGCGAGTGTTGTATTATATTCGCGACCTGCGCGTCGTGCCTTCTCTTATTTTCTTGTTGTAAATTAGATTTAGACTCGAATGTAACTCGAGTTTCAAATTGTAATGTACAAATTGGAGCGGTGGAGGGTCCACACGAGACGGAGTTCCGAGGCGGGCACGAGCAACACAAGGTGGTCAAAGGGAGTAGCTTGAAGAAGCTGTTGACCCTAGGTTGACCAATCGATCTTCTCATTGGCTTGAGAAGATCGTAGTAGGGCCATGACTAAATCACAAATAGATTAATTAATTGCTTGTGTATGTGATGCATATTTAATAAGTAGTTAATTAATTAGTGCCTAACGATTAGATTAGATCTAAGTCGTGCACATGATGCACCCTTGCGATTAGATTAGATCTAAGTCGTGCACAAGATGCATCCCTTCTCGATTAGATTAGATCTCAATCGACTCAACTCTAATGCCTAACCGTGCCGTGATACCTATCACTACCTCGATCACATGTATTGTTGAATCTGCCAAAGCAGAGCAAATATTATCTTGGTAGGGTGCGGAGGACAATCTTGGTCCCGTCTATCAACGCATGGGTGAATAAAAACTCAATTAGATTGAGTATTCATAGTTACTCGGTTGGATCGAGTCAACTATAGGCATTCTTCCAATAGTTGGAAAGATAGGTCAATATCACATCTATATTAACTCTCGGGCGTATTAGCTAAAGCTAATTCGAGTTCTAATATAAATGCGGATATTGATTCTATAAACAAGAGTTGCATAGAGATGTAATTGGTAATCGTTACCTACCGATCATACTAAGCCTTGGGCGTATGAGCCAAAGCTAACTCAAGGGTTAGTATGATGTGGATCTTGTCCCACTAGAATTATAGAATTCAGTGGGAGCATCATTTAATTAAAGGCCTAATTAAATGATTTTAAATAATATAATACTTATTTCTGCATTTATTTCTGTTGTAGAATTGCCATGACGTCGAATACGAACATTTTCTCCGCGATCCATCTTTAAGAAGGACAAGCTCAACGAGCAAATTTCTCGACATGGAACCCACGAGAATAGTTCTCACTCGGTGAACGCGTGCGTTCGTGGACCCCATTCGGAGGCTCCTCGCCAATGCCCCCGTGGAACAAAGATGCTTACAAGAAGCATCAAGATGACGATTAGATGTGTCATGTCTAATGCTCGCGACCATGAACTCGAGCTTCGAAGCAACATGAGTTAATGGGTGCTACGATATGGTTGCACATCTTTGTCAACTATATCAAGGACAAGCAGTGGCAATGGAAGAGGAACTTCACAAGATACCGAAGATCTTAACAAGAAGAGAAATAAGATTTCTACTTCAGGTATAAATGTTATAGAAGTCAACCTCTATTTCTTCGTCGTGGGTATTAGATAACGGATGTGCTTCGCACATTTGTACTAGTGTACAAGCAGAGAAAGGGAGCATTGACAAAGGCGAGATAGACCAACGGTAGGCAATGGAGCACGGCTGTCTTTGTAGGGACTTATTTTCTATCTATCGCCCTCTCGGGCTTATACTAGAGTTAGACGATTGTTGTTATGTGCCTGCATTGACTAAGAACATTATATCGTTTCTTGTTTGGACAAGAAAGGATTTTCGTTTATAATAAACAACAAATGTTGTTCTATCTATTTAAACGATATGTTCTATTGTAGTGCACCTCTGATAAACGGACTCTATATTCTAGATCTAGAGAGCCCTATCTATAACGTTAGTACCAAGAGGTTCAAATCGAACGATATGAACTACACCTATCTCTGGCACTGTCGCTTAGGTCATATAAATGATAAGCGCTTATCCCAGCTCCATAAGGATGGTTTGCTGGACTCATTTGATTTAGAATCATATGAGATATGCGAGTCATGCCTACGAGGCAAGATGACCAAGACTCCTTTTAGTGGGCACAGTGAAAGAGCGACTGATTTGTTAGGACTCATACATAGTGATGTATGTGGCCCTTTCAATGTCGCTGCTAGAGGCGGTTATAGGTACTTCATCACATTTACTGATGACTTCAGTAGATATGGTTATGTGTATTTGATGACACATAAATCTGAATCCTTTGAAAAGTTCAAAGAATTCAAGAATGAAGTACAGAACCAGCTTGGCAAGAGTATTAAGGTACTTCGATCAGATCGAGGTGGTGAATACTTAAGCCATGAGTTTCGTGACTACTTAGCTGAGTGTGGGATTTTATCTCAACTCACTCCTCCTGGAACACCACAGTGGAATGGTGTATCCGAAAGGAGGAATCGTACCTTATTAGATATGGTACGATCTATGATGAGTCACACAGATCTTCCGACATATCTATGGGGATATGATCTAGACACGGCAGCTTTCATTCTCAACCGAGTTCCATCCTAGGTCGTGATAAAGACACCATATAGGATATGGACTGGGAGAGATGCCCAGGTGTCTTTCATGAGGATTTGGGGCTGTGAGGCTTACGTACGACGTCAAGTCTCAGACAAATTAGGACCCAAATCCGACAAGTGCTACTTTATTGGATATCCCAAGGAAACTAAGGGATATTACTTCTACATTCCCAGTCAGCACAAGGTAGTTGTGGCAAAGACTGGGGTCTTTCTAGAAAAGGACTTTGTTTCTAGAAAGACTAGTGGGAGCGCGTTCGATCTTGAAGAAGTTCAAGATGCGAACAATAGCACTGATGCCTCGATGGAAGTTGAATGGAACCACAAAGTGTTGTGGATGATGTTGTTCCACAAGAGTTGAGGAACAACAACCGCTTTAAGTAGACATACCTCTTGGCACCGATAAGGTCGCCGTCACCGAGAGATATTCATTTCTCTTGTCTCGACCATGATGACGATGATGATAGAGGATGAGCCTACCACCTATCGAAGTAGGTGATGAGACCAGATTCGATAAATGGCTGAGGCCATGAGATCCGAAATGGAGTCCATGTACACCAACCAAGTATGGACTTTGTTGATCAAAGGGGTAAAACCCATTGGGTGTAAGTGGGTCTTTAAGAGAAAGAGACATGGATGGATGGACTTATTTATAAGGGTCGCTTAGTAGCTAAAGGTTTTAAGCAGATTCATGGTATTGACTATGATGAAACCTTTTCTCCATAGCGATGTTTAAGTCTATTCGGATCATGCTTGCTTTGTACCTACCATGACTATGAGATATGGCGGATGGATGTCAAAAGAATGGAAACCTACTCGAGGATGTGTACATGACACAACCTGAGGGTTTTGTAGATCCACAGCATACTAGTAGAGTATGCAAGCTGCATAGGTCCATTTATGAACTAAAGCAAGCTTCTCGGAGCTGAAATCTTCGATTTGATGATGCGATCAAACAGTTTGGTTTCATCAAGAACGAAGATGAACCTTGTGTCTACAAGAAGGTTGTAGGGGATATAGTTGTCTTCCTCATATTGTATGTGGATGACATACTACTCATTGGGAAGGACATCCCTATGCTTCAGTCTGTCAAGACCTGGCTAGGGAGTTGCTTCTCAATGAAGGACTTAGGTGAGGCATCCCGCATTCTAGGGATTCAGATCTTTAGAGATAGATCTAAGAGATTGCTTGGCCTAAGTCAGAGTACATACATTGACATAATAATAATCATATGTACATGTTAGTTAGAGCCCTAGAGCCAATCATTTGATAATTGTATGGACTCATGTATATCATATTCTTAATAAAGGCATTGGTTTTTGGTTATTATGCTTATTTGTATTAGTGTCAGATAAAATAAGTATAGTAACGTCCTTGAGTAGAACGTTCATACCTATATCAATCGATTAGTTGAATCGATAGTGAGATGATATAGGGAACACTACTCTAAATCATTCCTAGTCGAGTATTAACATTCAGGGACAATGTTAATGCAATAAGACTAGCATGTAGGTCAGCTCGATGACTTGATCTCACAAGTCATGGATATAGAGATATCAAGCTGACACATGGGTATGCATTAGAGAATGTATACTGAATGACCCGCCATGAGAAAGTATCATGGATCATTATATGAGTGTCATATACTTTCTCATGTGGCTATTAGTATGACTATTAGTCCTTGGACCTGAAGTCACCATGGATCCCTAAATAATGAGTTATGTACTTTGGTTTCGTCAAACGTCACCCGTAACAGGGTGGACTATAAAGGCGATTACTGGGTATGTAACAAATTATGCAGAGGGATGTGAGTGATGTAGATGGGATCTATCCCTCCTATATGACGGGAGCGACAACATTATTCTTGATAGAGTGAGACCACTAAGTGCATGGTCATGCCCAAATGAGTCAATATTAGATGTTGAGCTCATTTGATCGAGTGAGTCTACTTGGAGTTCAAGATTTAGATTGATTAGAGGATGACACTGTCTATGCCTCATATTGATCAATCTAGATGTCTAGGATAGAAGGACAATGTCACATATTGTGAGGAGTCACAATTAGTAGACACAAGGTGATGTTGGATCTCGACATTTCTTGTAACTTGGGTAGCAATGATGTATTGCTAGATGCCGCTCATTGCTTATGTTTCTAAAGGAGTTTAGAAACATTGCCAACGTTACAAGAACCTATTTGGTCACACACAAAGAACAAGTGGATGGAGATTAGGTTCATATGATGAACCAATTGGATTAGGTTCATATGATGCACCAAAGATTGGATTCAAATTAGACTTATTAAGTTAGACTCAATTAGATTCAATTGTTGAATGAGTCTAATTTAAATTTGATTCATTGAGTCAATTTATATTAATGAATTAGATTCATTAAATTAAAATTGACTTGAATCAAAGGTTGGATTTAACTCAACAAGGAAGAGAATTGGTCAAGTTTGACTTGACCAAATGGAAGTTGAAACATCAAGTTTGACTTGATGTCTTGCCACATCATCATGAAGGTTGACTCATCCTACTTGGCATGACCAACCTAGCCACATCATTAGCCACATCACCACCTCATAATGGTATGCCACCTCATTGGAGGTTACACATCCAATTGGTTTTAATGTGGCCGGCCACATTAATGAGGGGCTTTATGGTGTGGCCGGCCACACATTAGATGGTGTGGAGGTTTTTGTTTTGGGTATTGATGTGGTGTCATTATTCCTTCTTCTTCCTTGGGTTCTCCTCTCCTCTTGAGTTGCTGTGGTCGTGGCTATCATGGTGAGGAGAAGATGTTGAGTTGTTTCCAAGAGCACAAGGGAAAGTGAAGGTCATAAAGGAGGGTACTAAAGGAGTGTATGTGATTCTCTCTTCTATTTCTCTCTTTTCTCCTTTTTGTTCCCATCCGAGAGCTCTAGAAAAGTGCTAGCACACTTGGGGCTCTCTTCTCCATCTTTGAGTGGTAGAAGACCACTCCTTGTTCGTGTGGATATCACTAGAGGAGTGTCTACATTGACACTCTCGAGATCCAACGCTTCCTTGGACGAGCGGGACTAAACGAAGGGCACGCTTCAAGGGTAAACTCTTAACATATAGATCTAGGAGTAGATCTAAAATTATGAAACTCGTACTCGTATTTTTCGTTTGGTTTTCCTTGCACGAGATCCGTGGCTTGGGCGATTCGGGGTTTCCGCGACGCGAAAAGCGATTTTCGCGGCCCGAAGAACCCAACAGTACACACCACATAGATATGCAGAATCAGCATATTTAGTCCAATCAACCTAGCTTTCCCCATGCTACCTTCTATATTATCCAACTAGGTACATACAATCAAAATAAAAGTCCACATGGAATAGGATACATCGATCCTCTATAGACTTACCAAATCGATAATGGTATACCGTTAATTCAGTCTTCTCTCCGTTAGTACAAGTCATGTACCCAATATACTCAAGATATCCAACTCAGCACGAATCACCCAAAGATCAGCATTTTTATAAAATAGAGTAAGTCGATCCCTGTTGATCAGACCAATCAAAACAATGAATCGGTGATCGACTATCTTAATCTAACAAATGTACATTAATCCTCCGCAATCACAAAGGTGTATCGATCTACGACTACCCAAGTCGACAAACGTAAATCAGTCTTCTACTGACCGATCTAACAAGAGTAAATCAATATTTACTCATGAAATTAACTAAGATAAAATGGTATACTACTGGCTAGGTCAACATGAAAATATAGATACTATCCACTACCTAGCTAATAATAGCAGAGGCTGGTATGTGCCTCAATCTGCTAACCAACTAGTAGTAACAGAAGCTAAAACTACTGGTGTATGATATGAAAAATCACCAGAAACTGTAATCCTTGATCTCTAATAGGGTCGATCATCATCAGTGGCTAACCCATCACATGTAATATGGGCTACAACATCAGACAGATACCAAATACAACGTGCTAATACATGTAATAACTATCATAGTCAACAATGCATACACTAACAGAAGTATATGATAACAATATACCAACATACCTCCTATAGCTTGGAGATATCCAGCTGTTGCCAGGTCCCAAAACCCGAAAAGTCACATCGAGAAAACTAAAACACGAAATCTGAAACACGGGAAATAAGACTCGTAAATCGTGCTCTGATACCAATAAATTAGTATCAGATAAATCTCGAAAATCCAGAACACATAGCAAGTATCGTTTACCTGCTCTGATACCACTAAATTGTCATGCCCCGGGCGAGTCACTGTCCGAAGAAATTTCGACAGCACCTCCCCTGTACGGCTGACAATCTGAATCATTTCTATATGCATAATATACCTCAGCTACAGGCGGCTGGAATATACACACAACCACGCAGTTTATATGCAGCATACTCGGTTGATACAATAAAAATACAACCACGTAGTTATATGTAAAACTAACAGCCCACTCGGCTGTACCAAAAATCAAACACAGCGGAAATCCAATAGACCACACATACAACTATAGCAAAAACTGCTAGCCGGCTAGGCTTACACCACACAACAAAACAACACTCTAGAAACATAACTGGAACACAAAGCGAAATATAGAAATTTCATATACCAAAAATGTAAATAAATAAAAACAGAGATAGATCTTCTGATGTGACGTGGGAACCGGCAGGTAGGACTCTCCAAGCGACTTCATAAACAACTGCACTAAACGATAGTGACCACGGGGTGAGTTCAACAAGCGGGTAACAAGATATGCATAATAAAGAAAATAACAACCAACACTAATCATACAATCTCCTGATACAAGAAGGATAAATGCAATTGAATAAAGAGAAAATTTTATCAAGACTGGTATAAGTACAATATGGTCATCAGAGGATAAATCATATGCATGTCAATCATATGTATCTATACATAAGTAAATGCAAGAGAAACATAGCAATAAATGCATCATGCATATATGATAAATGTGGTCACGACGCTACCGACCATCTCACACAATGGTGAGAGACCGAGTGCAACCGCGGCACTCGCCATCACCGCTTGATGAGTGACCGAGTGGACGGATGCTATCGGAGTACACCTATCCTCCTACCCCAAATCATAAATGGGGAGCTCAATGCCTCATCTCCTAACATGATGGAGGAATCTCTCGGCTACCACGCCGCATCACACTACCCATGAGCGGACCAACGGAGCAACACAGTCCAACCGCCACTTGTTACCGCACGCTACACTAAACCGAGCGGGTAAACAGACTGCACCACCGAGTCACTGCGATCAGAGCCAAACCCTAGGTGAGCAACACACACTGCGATATACCACTAACCTATGAGTGGTGGTGTGTACAGATACATGTAATTGACGATGTGCTCGACAATAATGGAGCAGATTATCGCACAGGATGCAATCATGCGAGATGATGCATGACACTAAACATGACAATATTCTGAACAGCATAGAAATATCCATATATACATATAAAATGTGTACATAGGACAATAAATCAAATCAAAGGTACACAGAGCAGATAAGGTATCAAAACCCTAGGTCCTGAACATATATAACATGATTGTGTCACTATCCCTATAAGCATTTATAATCAGATAAGTACTAACATGATGTGCATAACAAATAAACAAACAAGCATGTAACAGATCGAGTAGTGATCAACCGAAGCAGATAAGAAAAACACAATCGTTGCTATTTGTTAAAAATATTACTATGCATATCAAATGACATAAAGTCAAAGTACCCGCCTCCAATAGAAAGGATCGTATCCGGTCCAATTCCGACGTCGAGATACTTGTCTCGCGTCACAGTCCTGTAGTAAATCGTACAGTTTAGCTAAGTTAACTATAAACAAATAGCTAAACAAATTCCTAATCCACTGACCATCTAGGGTTAGCTTTATTAACCCTAATTACATACATATAAACAACTAATTATACATTAATCATTTCATTACCCTTCTGTAGGACCGTTGCGACCGGCTAGAAGGGGGTTGTTGGTTAGTCCTGTAAAGACAAAAGGTAAACAACCCTTCTCGAAATCTTTAAGCTAACACTTGCATAAATAATAAGCAGAAAGTAAATAGAACATTAAAAAGAACGAGGCACGGAGATTTACTTGGTTATAACCAATGTGGTTGTTAATCCAAGGAAGATTAAGCACTAAAACTTGGTCGGGGCGGAGAAGCCTTTTACAACGTTGAAGCGCAGAAACAAAAGCTTAACTACAACTAAAGCATACAAGTGTTTGGAAATGAAATGCTCGTGATTTTTGAAAAGCTTCTGGACTAAGGCTATATTTATAACCTTGGTCGGGGCACCTGGAAGGGTTCCGGGTGCCCTGGGGGGATAAAACTTTATCCCCAACGTTCAGAAGGCGAACTTCCTAATCCACCGACCATCTAGGGTTAGCTTCATTAACCCTGATTACACCATACATATAAACAACTAATTATACATTAATCATTTCATTACCCTTCTTCTTACCTCTTCCTTACAGCTCGAATTAAAGCTTATCCTGAAAACTCACCTTAGCAACCTCTTCCTTAATGTCCTCAACCGAAGCAAGATCGCTACAGCAAATTCCAAAAGCCCTATATCAAGAATATCATCACAACCGTATCAATGTTTCCAACCCAAAAACTAAATCCAAATACTCACCCAAACATAAATGCTCGAACTGTTGAGTCACTGTCGGAGACGCGTGCCTTGGTGATATAATGACCGGAACTAGAAGTTACTGCTGCGGAAATAAACAGTGACAGAATCCACTGTGATCAGCCAACAACTCAATGCAACATCCTCAAATTATATTCACATACCTACTCAAATCTGCCTCTCCTAACCAGTGCACCTCGTTCCCTCTCTGTCGGTGGCTAATGGAAGAAGAAGCCGGCAGTGGAGAAAAGAACCAGGGCCCAGCGTCAACAATCAACCGATGGGGAAGAGGCTCGGTAGAATCCTGCGACCACAATGACCACAAACACAAGAAGCACCTCCGGCGATAAATGATGGCAGTCGAGTGATGATGGCCGACGATCAGGAGATAGAACAGTCGGTCGGCCCTTGCTCTGCCGGAATAAATGACGAGAGGTCAAACATAAACTCGATCGACGATGTAGATCGATCTGGGTTTCGATTTCGAATCGTAACCCGATTTCAGACTAGTTCGTGCCAAAATCTCATATAAGAGTTCTAAAAGTAATTGAAATAAGTTCTAACATCTATTAACTAGCATTCCAACATAATTACTAACAACTTAAACAAATCTTCCATGGTTTAAACATTCTAAGGTCTAAAAGTGCATAAAGGTACTTGAGAAAAGAAACTAAGTTCTCAATTTGCTAAACTCCCTAAGGATCTTCATTCCAGGTTCCTGCCACACACACCATCACTGCATTGACCTCCAGCTTCCTCTGCTAGTCCATCTTTCCTTTACCCTTATCTGCAGTATAAGGAAAAATAGTATCTGTAAGCTTTAAGCTTAGTAAGAAACCATCTACCTCACTAAAACATGCAACGATGCAAACATGTTTTTAAAGAATGCTATTTGAAAACATGCACTGAATTTGTTAAAGCATGGCATACTGGAGTTACATGGCATAAACACTGAAACATGGCATGCATAATAAAATCTAAGCATGGAGCTATCTCATGGTATCAACTAGGAGAAAATAAGCTGAAACTGAATCGAAATCTGGGCTAAAGCTGAGCTAGTGATGATCTTAAACTATAATCACATAACTAGATTATGAGTTTGAAAGCTATTATCATAATAAGTGAAAATACATAATCATGTTGCTAGTGGGCCCGACAACTGTACTTTGCTGTGCGCGTATCCCTAACTAGACTCGGGTTTGCAAGTCCCAAATTTAGTAGGGTTACTAGGTTGTCTGAACCTAGGGACGACTGTGGGAGCCCAACCCAATGAATATCTAATCCAGTACAGTGCCACTGAAAATAAAATACTGAATATAGCTACTAATTGCTTACTTTGCTGTTTCTAGGTTATCTGAACCTAGAGCTAGGTTATCTAAACCTAGAGGCGATTGTGGGAGCCCACCCATTGGACCGTAGTCCCATGTAAGCTGAAACTAGACTAATATACTGATTTAAATGCTACTAATGCATTTAACTGAGCTGTTAAAAATATCTGAGGTGGTATTTAGCTACACTAATCATTTTGTCGAACACCTGGTATGCTCCAACTCTCCCCTCTAATAGGGAGACCACCTCTAGGCACCCGACAACGTCTAGAGCCTCCAACTGAAGGAGAACAACGTGTCTGGCCCATCTAGAGGTGCTCAACTAGATCCCTAATCTGTGAGGAGGGTTTAAACACCGGTGCGGTGCCGAAAATCTGCATATAGCTAAACTAAAGGCATGCAATCAAACGAAAGCTACTTACAGGTGAGGGGTTTCTTACCTGTTCGTAATTTCTTACGATTATAATCGCTAGGTTTCACAGAGGAGAGATCTCTTCAACGATCTTCTCGCGTCTATGCGTTCCTCTCGCGGAGGGGAGCGTCCTCGTGCCTTTGATGTTGCCGGGAGGTGCTCCTAGGGCCCTTGGCTTGGTGCGCCAAGAGAAGGAGGAGGAAAGGAGAGGGGCGGCGTGAGGCTAGGGTATGGAGAAGAAGTTCACGGTGGAAACCAAAAATATCACCCTCACTTAATTATTTTCTATTTATATTAAGTGATAATTCCGGCCTAACTCTAATATAAATTTAATTGCCTCCCTTTCTTTCTTTCAACGACGTTCAGGAAGTTACTAGTATTATCCATAAACCATAGGTCTCGTTGATCCCGCTAGGCCGTTTCATTTTCTAATTATTTTACTACTTCGCTACTCTAAAAATTCAAAAAATATCTAAAATTCCGAATAATTATAGAATATTTCTAATATAGTTTTGAGAATTTTGCTAAATCCCCATACCTTATAAAAGTTCATCCTCAAACTTAGAATAATTACGGGTACTTCTGTCTCATGCTGACTTCCTTCTCCCAAGTACTAACCTTGACTAATGGTACTTCCTTGTCCAATTTCTTAGCCTCTTATCCCGAAAGGTAGCACATAGCGGTCTTCGTCGTGGGACTGAGCACCACAGGTGGCATCCGCATGCTTCTTCACATAGAGACATGAATAGGACAGACTACATCTCCACAGGTCTAGCTAGCCATATGCTACTTTCACTCTTCCGATGGTATGGTCCCTATATCCGACTAAGTTTTCCTTCTTCCCGAAACACATTACTCCCTTCATGGGAGCTACTCACGAGACCTGCTAAAACTCTAAAGGTCTGCGTGTATATCGAGCTTTTACGGCGGCTCCTCTCTCCGCTGATCCGCGTATAATCAGATATCTCGCCACTAGATCTGTCTGTCTGAAGTTCTAGTTCTTTCCTCACCACTCATACTAGCGGTTGAGATCTACACCTCGCCCATAGAGAGCCCTCGTAGGCAGGTGCCATGCATAGTGGCTCGATAGTCGTTGTTGGTACGCTGAACTGAGATATTTGCACCAACTTCCTCAAGTCTAGTCTGGGCCGCAGGCTCGAAATATCTGTACCCGTCCAAAGCATCCACCACGAATGCAAGAACAGGCTACTGTGCCCAAGTGTTACTGTGAATATCACGCTCTGGTTCATAATGGTTCTGGATCATGGGTTCAACTTAGATACAACCGAATAGGATACATATTACGAGGAATATTTTAGAAGTGGGCTGATTTAGAAGTGGGCCGATTAGTCAACATACTCCAGGATAATGGTATCAAAACCATTCATGGTTCGGTAACCACATGAAATTCATAGAAATGTCTTCCACTTCCTGGTATTCGCACTGTGAGCTGCAAAAACTCCCTAGTCAGATTTACTTGTAACCATCCGATAGGTTGCGACATATATCCGACGCTCTCTTTATCCCCAGCCAAAAACGCTCTTTCAAGTCTGATACATTTTGGTGGAGCCAGATGCATCGTGTAGGAGTCTTGTGAGCCTCATCTAAAATCCTCCTTCTAAGTTTCTCTCTGCCGAACACATAATCTGTGGTAAAGTACAACCCGCCTAGCCGGACACTGCGAACTCACCTCCATCTCGCTAATTTGCTTGGTTTTCAATTTCAGGATCCTGCTCACGAGATGTCTGATGTCACCAAGGTAGACTCTAATGTCATAGTAGAGCTGTCCGACTATGAGTTCGAGACCCTGCGATCCCTTCTTCGGGGTGGTGACGTCATAGAGAGAATAGCGTGATCACGACCGCATCGCATCCGCTACCCCATTTGCCTTTCCGGTGGCAAGAGGATATCTGTAGTTCACCGCTTCTAGCCTTCTCATTATATCTGCATCCTTCCTCGAGTGAAGAAGTAGACCCCCATGTGATCCGTGGACACACTGCGACCGAGCTCCATACAAGTAATGTTCCAAATCTGAGAGAGCGAACACCATCAACAGAAGCTTAAGGTCACGAAAGTAATCTTCTCATAATCCTGAGTTGTTCCGGAGGAGCAGTAGTATTACCTTTGCATCAGCACCGGCCCTAGTCCCAACTTCGAGGCATCATATATCAAAGCTTATCCCATTCTCCCGTAGAGTTAGAATAGGTGCACGTCAATCTTCATTTTAGTCACTCGCAACTCGTCCACCGAAATGTCTGCTCTTTCTGTAAGAGCTGCTGGGGAGGCTATCCGGGAGAAGTCCTCATTTAATTGTGAGTAATCTCGCTAATCCCGTAAAGCTTCCATCTCATTGGCGCTCGTCTTTCCGCTTACCGCCTTTATTTTACTAGGGTCTACCACGATACCATCCTTCGAGATGATGTGACCCTGTGGGAGGGATTCACCTGATTACTAACAAGTAGTTCTCCAATAATAGCTACGTGGTTCATACCATCGCGTCTGCACGGCTCCGCGTGGTAGCCACCGAAATGTTCGGCGTTTCAATAGTCTGTTAATACTGAATACTCGCTTAGGAGGACCGGTCAGGACACGATGATTCAGTCCTTCGTAGCCGTCCGTATGTATGTCGTGAAGTGCCTTTAACTTGTCCACTGCACCGAGGTCAGTTATTTGAGACCTTCCATACGCGCTTGTTTTAAGAACACCGATGAACTCGATCATGTGTCAGGCCCGTAATGTGATTGACTTCACTCGTTTAGTGCTCCGACTGCCTCTTCTCTATGCACGAACACACAACCTTCATCCCAACTTACTAGGTCGTCAAGTCTACATTGCGAAGCAGTTCAGTGGTCGTTCCTGGTAACTCACGGGCGGCGGCATGCAAGGTGTGTCGAGATGAGTCGGAATGAGACGATATCCCTTCTCCACTGAGGTCATAACCGACGCTTGACTTGGTCCTGTAATATCCGCTTAAAGAGCTACACTCTTGCAGTCCCGATTGCCGATGATCCGAATACGTAGAAGACTCTTGCATCCTTACATCAACAGCAGCTGGTTTCGACGAGGGTACCATGACATCATTCTAGCACGCGTAGTCGGCATATTTAGCTTGAGTCGAAGTGAGGTGGCATAGTGTCGACGACCGATCTGGAACATAATGATACCGATCGATATTCTCCTGCTCTACGACCGGCACCGCCTGAAGGGTTCCGCCTGCGTAGTGTGCCAAGTGTACTGCCGAAATCATACCTATAGTTCCGATATCGATTACCTTCTGCTCTATTTAAAGGTAGGGAATCCGTAATGGGAGGCATGGCTAGGAGATTTATAAGTTCCTCTGCCCGACGGCCGCGTGACCTTTTCCGGCGCGCTCGGCAGGGGCTAATTTCAGCCGATCGTGACCATAAAGCGCCCGCATTGGCTAGCCTACCAGCGAAATGTTGGACGAGGGCTTCGCGGCCGGCATCCAATCAGAGCCGACTGTGTCTCGGCCGCGATCAATAGCCACGGATCAATCTACTGCCGAGGAAGACGAGGAAGATGCCGTGCTAGCCCTCTTAATTCGCATAGCGCGGCGTCTCTTGGTCCACATTCAAAGCATCCTCGTGCCTTTCAAACCTGTGAAGTAGCACACTTTGATAACCCGATGCCGCAGGGTCCTCCTCTCCGTAACTGTTCGCCTGCGGAGTTCTTCGATTAGCTTATGGCCTGTGTATGGGTTTATGGTGCTTGCCGCTCGCTTCGCTCGCCGAGTAGCCTTTTCACGAGAGGACTTGCCTCTTGCTGATATTCTCGTAATGCTCGATCAGATAGAGCAGCACACTAACGCTGCGTTCGGCCGGGGCCTCGACGCGCCGACCCTCCAACCTCGATTCTGAGCATCAACCCGTATCTCTCTCTGATTCTCTTTACCCGCATAGGCGATTTAGCCAACCTCTGCTGAATTTCTTCACTTCCTCACCGAGGTTGCACTGGACGAAACGTCGCGGATGACGCCATGTTGACGCGTTGTGACGATGTGAAGGAGAATTCTCAAAGAACCTTTCAAGATCAATCAACATCTCATCACACAAGCGCCTTCCTTCTCACACACCATCGCATCAGCCCGCCGGCGCCACCACGAGCGGGGCTCATCGTGCTCCATCCAGACAGCATTTCCACGAGACGGGGCTCTCCGCTGTTTTCAAGCGAACCAGCCAGGCATCCCATGGTTCACTGGCTGCCTGAGAGAATCTTGCCTGCCGACTCTTGCACTTTGGATCAAATAGCTTCTTCTGCCCGCCTGTCCACTGAGTCTTTGAGTCGGACTGTGGTCGAGACCTGTGGAGATTCGTCTAAGTGTAAGCCCGGACATGGGAGAAAGGAGTGAGCTGTCAGCTGCTAAGGTGGGTGGCTCGCCCATCAGCCAGAATCGAGCCACTAGTGCAGAAGGTCAGCAGGAGGCATCAAGGCCAATCGCCCAACAAGTGATCTGTGAGTCGTTGTCTTTTAGCAAGGCCCCCGTCCCATTTCTAAGGATGACGACAGTACGTCATGCATAACTAATACAATTATAATCGTATAACTATTGCTCTCATGTTCTATACTATCACATACTAACATGCATCAATTATTTATAAACATGAGCTATAACAAAAAAGCAAGAAACATAAATAAAGGGCAGGTATTCTTACTTGCTAGGCCAGTACATGTGTGTGTGAGGCCTGGAAAGAACACATCGAGATACTACCACCGCCCTCATGTTTGACGTTCGCTAGGCCAAGGTAACACACACCTCAGAATATTCGTCAGACCGTACCCAGCATGCGAAGATAATCCACGTTGTTAGGTTCGATTCATAGAAGCGCATAATCGGGCATTATTACGATTCTCCGAGAACTCCACCATCGATCCATACTTCGGAACCGATCGCACGTGGGCAAGCACCGATGGTGCAGCGCAGGAGGTCACCCATTGGTGATCACCGATCAAGAATAAGATGTTTCAATCGATGCCCCAATCTGTCGACCCAATCGATTCACCCTGATTCTAGACATCTCTGCGATAAAGGTGACATCGAGAGGACAGGTCATGACTTCCCAGAGGTGAGGCTCCTTAGGCACTATGTTAAAGTTCCTGTACGTGTCAGTTATATTCAGTTAATAAAGAATCAAGAATCATTCTGAGTAAAATTTTAATTCTAGATTTCGGTACAAGCACAAAGATGTAAGCTGCAGTTTGCGTAGAGGCAGGCGGTCATCCAAAACAAATGGCGGAACAAGATAAACCCGTTGGTCCAAGTCAGAGGAGAGCAACAACCAAGCCTCGGCTCTGAAGAGGAAGAACCAGTCCGGTGTTGGTTGTTGGCATCATCGAAGCGCAGGGCCAAGCCACATCTCCGAGCTCGCCTATTGCTCGTGCCGGCAAGCACGTGCGCGTGCACGGCCGCATACGGAAGCTAGGAGCAGGATCAGCCCGAGGCCGAAGCAATGGCCACAAGTAGGCAGGGAGCGCAAGGCCGCTGATTTTAGGCGAGCGACCTTTACATCGATGGCGTCTAGCTGCGCGCTCCTGGGAGAGGAGAAGGAAGAGAAAGTCGCGATGGAGGATGAGCAAAGGAGATCAAAGCTCTCGAGGAGGAAGGAAGCTTGAACGCACTTTTGCTTTGTACCGGAGAGGAAGAGAGGAAACGACACCGGCATCGGCGGCGTGTCGGTTGAGGAAGAGAAGAGAAACAGACAAGTTGAGGAAGGGAGGAAGAAACAACGCCGCGGGTCAGGGGAGTCGACAATGGGTGAGTGAAAAAGAAATAAGGAAAAAGAAAACAAAATTAAAAAGGAAAATCAAACATTTCCTCATTTAAATGGGGAAGCACAAACAGGCTCTCTCGGGCCCCGTTTTTACCCCCGTTAACTCGTCCATACGAGTTCCGAAAAATCTCCGAAAAATTTCCAAAAATTTCAGAAAATTCCCTTATTATTATTCGTCATTTTTTTGGTATTTTACATGATGCATGACACTAAGCATGGCAAAAAACCTGAACAGCATAACAATATCCATATATATATATAAAATGTGTACCATAGGACAATGAACCCAATCAAAGGTACACAGATCCAATCAAGTATAAAAACCTAGATCCTGAATATAATAAATGCATGGTTGTGCCACTACCCCTATAAGCATGTATGTAAACGAAACAAGCATATAACAGGTATCAGGTAGTGACCAACCAAAGCAAAGACGAACATAATCATTACTAAAGGTTATAACCTACTAAACATATCAACATGACATTGTAAGATAAGTCAAGGTACCCGCCTCAAATAAGGTCAATCGGTCAAATCCAGCGTCGAGATGTTGGTCTGTATGCAAAGTCCTCAACCACCATTCTTTATTGCTCCAGCGAGGATCGTTCTTGCTAAACCTAATTCTAGATTAAATTAATGGGACCAGAAAACTACAGAGAAGAATGATTCCTATTGGAGTTCAAAGCTCTGCTGCTAGAAAACAAGTAAGCACAAATTCCATATCACAGAATGAAACAACTCATAGCTGGGAACAAATTACACTGTTCGGACCAAGAACAGAAGATCCAAAACCAACAACCCAAAACTTACCTCAACCGTGACCTAAATCCACCGCAAGGAAGGGATGATCAAAAACAGAGGAGAAGATCCAGGTTCTAATATGGAAATACAGTAAGAACTAATCTGAGATCTTCCTCCTAGTCCAGAACAAGAAGAAGATCACAACAAGGACAATCAATCACACACGATCCCTAATTCCACATCTAGTTAAATCACCTACCTTAAGGATCACTGCTAGGGCACGGCTTGGAGGGCTTCGGCAGATCTAGGGCAAAGGAGCTTGGTCGGCTGCTGACGCTCGGAAGAGGAGAAGAAGGGAAGGATCGGGAGGTGGTGGCGAGAGGAAGGGAAGAGGAAAGTGATCGGGTTTTGGGAGAAGAAGTAGGAGGAGGAGAAGGGGGAAACGACGTCGATGGTTTGGGGGGAAAAGAAACCGTTGGGTGAGGAAAAAGGGAATAAGGAAAAGAAAATAAAATAAAACTTTTCCTCGTTAATATGGGGTAGCCAAAACAGGCTTCCCCGGGGTCCAGTTTTTATCCTAGTAACCTACACCATACGGTCTCCAAAAAATTCTCAGAAAATTTCCAAAAATTTCATAAAATTTCCTTATGGTGTTTCTCCTATTTTTGGTATTCTACATTCTCCCCCACTAATAAAAATTTGGTCCTCAAATTTCATTATCTACCATCAGCGTACTAGTAAATGCTAAATAGTATAAATGCTGAATGGAACCATAACTTACATACCTCAAGTAAAAAGGTGGGGGTATCAAGCTCGTATCGTATCCTCGAGCTCCTAGGTAGCCTCCTCGTCGGAATGATGCTGCCATCCGACTTTAATAGGATAATCTTGTTCGGCACCGACATTCTTCTTTTCTCCATCATCCGTATCGTAACCTCCTCTCAAGGATCAAGGGAGGGCAGGGGCTGAGATACACATGTTTCAGTTAACGATAATTGCTTGTAATCAACTGTGTGGTTTTCAACTGCAACTTAACTTCTAACCCAGGTCCCTGTGTGCAGAGCTAGACTTCAAGTCTAGAGCACTGTGCTAGATGTGACCAGTGACGAGAAGGATTGTCCGGGACATCGCGCGCGTCCCTGCAGACCGCCGATAGAAGGCTTATGTGGCATGCTGCGTCGTAAGAAGTCTCAAGGCACCGTCTTGTACGTCTGCATTTAATATGGTGGTCCGTAAGAGCATAGAAAGCGAGGCAGCGTGCGCGCTCCGAGACACTTATGCGAGTACAGACTTAGCATGGTGGTGGTCAGAAGAGGGCGACTGACTTGACGGGTTAGAGAAGCGTAAGAGAAGGAAGGTACGCGTGGGCGAGAGCCGCCTCATGAATTCCGCGGCTTATAGCTTTTTCTCGGATGTCGACTGATATCGTACCAAGGACGAGCGGAAAAGCCTTTACGTTGGCGCGAAGAACCGGAAAATCTAACTAAGACTGAGAGTCCTGGACTCTAGTAGACAACTTTGGCGCTGGACCGGGCGGAATCATGAGAGTAAGGCGCCATTTGACTTCGGGCGGAGACCCGGACCTTTGCGATCGATCGACTCCGGGGTAAGTTTATCCCCCAGTGCCGTAACCCCTGGGGCTCCTGCGACCAGGCTATAAATAGCCTTGGTCCGAGCTTTAACAAACCGGGCCATCAAATCCAACGCCAACGTGCCTTTAGAGTTTTAGTTGAGCTTCTTTCTTTTCACACATGTTGTAAGAGGCTTATCGCTGAAGGAAGTTGGTATTGAGCTAATCTTCCTTGGATTAACAACCACATCGGTTGTAAACCAAGTAAACACTTACTGCCTTTTTAATTAATAATTTGCTTAATCTATTTATGCAAGTGTTAGCTTAAAGAGTTCGAGGAAGGTTGTTTTGTTTTTTATTCTTGAGGACTATCCAACAACCCCTCTCTAGCGACCAACGCTCCAGGCTCGAGTATCGGACACCGACGCCGTATAACCGTAACAACAAAACAATGGCATGACTACCACCAAAGATGGGGAGTTTGGCTGAAACAAAAAATGGAGGTATATTTAAATTTAGATTTTCTCGATTTCTTTAATAATTGGTTATGAAAATGAAGAAAGACGCGACGGAGAAGAAATCGATAAACGTCTCTGGACCCACAAGTAATGTGAGGAGTTTATGGCAAACGCGTGAGCTAAATTTTACATTCTAACTGTAATACTAAATGAAAATATCAATAGAGTCGGAGAATACAAAAGTGCAAAAGAACTTTGGGAGAAGTTCTTAAAGCTCTACGAAGAACCGGTTGAAGTCGTTTCCTCAATAGTCATCAAGCCATCATCAGAAGAATCTGAGATGGAAGAAATTACCGAGACAACCCCAACAAACTCAATGGTCGAATTCCATCCCGAAGCCACAGAAAGCCCATCCCGGATAAGCAACGATGAAGGGGGAGAGACTTCGGAAGAAAGCAACTCGACATGGGGAGAATCAACTATCGAAAAGGTAAGTCAGGTATGGACTCGAACTTCTGATCAATTGGTTCAATCAATCGAAAAATTGCCTGAAGATTTTTTTGAATTAGAAATTGAATCTTCGAAAAAGTTTTTTAGATTAAGAAATCTATTATTAATAGACTCCTGTAAATTATATTTTTGTTAAAAAATTCTTGCAAACTATAAAATATTTTTTCGAATGAATCTTGCACATTGCTGAAAGAATATTTTATATCGTCAGAAAAATTTTTCAGATTAAAAAATCTTTTGTCAAACGAATCTTGTAAAATAGAAAAATTGTCGAAAGATTTTTTACCTATTTTTTTGCTGAAAGAATGTTGCCAAATAAAAGTATTGTCAAAAGAGTCTTGCAAGTTACAAAATACTTTGTCAAACGAATCGTGCAAACTTGAAACATGTTTGAAAGATCTTTTACCAAATATTTCGTCAAAAGAATTTTCTGCATGTTTAATATTATTTACTTTAAATCTGAAAAAGTGTGATTTAAGAAAGTTATGATATATTGAAATGGAAATTTAAAAATTTCAGATAAAAGTATGAGAATAAAATAAATAAATAAATAAATGCATAGATTTTTTTTTTAATATTATCAATTTTCTTAAATTTTCTTGCATAAAATTTTGGGCTTAGAAAAATTTTTTTATGGTGAAAACTTAGAAATTTTTCAAAAGTTATTCTTAACTTAGAAATTTTCTCTGATATTTTGAGATTACTGTTGTGAAAATTATTGCAAAATTTTCAAAGTTCTCAAAATTTACTAAAAAAGGTCTTAATGACTTGGAAATTTTTTTTACCTAGAAATTTTCCTTGACTTAGAAATATTTTTTTCTAAGTCTTTAACCCTTAGATTGTTTTTCTTGAAACCCCATTTTTTTTTGTGATCAAAGGGGGAGAAGGGAAAGTATAAGTCTAGGGGGAGGTAGATAGATTTAATTTTTTTATCTTTTCTATCTTTTTGCACTTAAATTGTAAATTAAGTAATTTACTTAATTTTATTTAATGTCTATTTTAACCCTAGATTAACTTGGGTTGATCACACCAAAAAGGGGAAGATTGTTGGAACCACAAGGTTGTTTTGGTGTGATCAACAAGTTAAGTTAGGTCCTGGTGTTTCTAACCTTGTGTCTAAGTGTGTAGGAGCTTAGGAGCACGTACGCGAAGCGGAATAGGAGAAGGACTAAGACGACTGCAAACAGGATGATCTTGCGGAAGAATGAGTCATGAAGAGTACGGACGAGGAAGCGGTGGTTCCAGGGACAAAAGCCAGAGAGCGGAAGATGCTCGGAGCAAGAGAAGAAGCTGACCGCGGAACGGGCCACTGAGGCGCTGATGAGTATGCTGCCGATGAGAAGGAACACGCGCCATTCCGAGGGCTATGCTTCGAGAGCAGCCGGAGAGGCCGAAAGTTGGGTGGTTGTGAGCCCTTTCCCGATGGCGTAGATCACCTGAAGCGAGCGGATCCGGAGGAGAAGAACAACGGAGAAGCGGATCGAACCGCAGAAGAGGTTCAGATGAAAAAGTCAACATCCGTTGACTTTGGCTCCGCTCGGGCCGGAACTTTTCGCGCCAGACATTAGACTTTTGACCAGACAGATTTGACCTAGACGATTTGACTTGATCGCTGGATCGTCATAAAGTTTATCCCTCCCCCGAACTCTTCTCGGGCGCCAACCAAGGCAAATAATGGCCTTGTTGAACTCAATCAGAATCCAACGCTTGTACACTTTAGAGTTTTAGTTGAGCTTCTTTCTTTTGTGCGTCATCGTTGTAAGAGGCTCATCAAGGAGATTGATATTGTGCTTAATCTTCCTTGGATTAACAACCACATCGGTTGTAGCCAAGTAAACACTCGTGCCTCTTATTTTATGTTTTTTAATTTACTGCTTAATCTATTTATGCAAGTGTTAGCTTAAAGAGTTCGAGGAAGGTTGTTTTTGTTTTTATTCTACAGGACTATCCAACAACCCCCTCCTAGCCGACCCAACGGTCCTACATGTATCTCCTCAGCATAGATACGTGGAATACGTCGTGGACGCCTCGAGGGTGGGTCGGTGGTCCCGTGGCATAAGCCTTCCAATCCTCCAGATCCGGAAGGCCAATGTATCATGGAGCTAGCTTACCTCTTTCGTGGGTGAAACTTGCAAATACATCGCGAAGAGAACTCGTGGGTCTACGTCTCCATCACATAACTTTGGCGGTCCCGCCTCGACATCCTCCGGCCGACGGACCAACTATACCTCATGCTGAGCTCTATGAGGTCCCAGCAATGGGCCTCCCAACCTCATCCCGGAGGGTGAGTGTTCACAAGCTACCATACAACGCCCAAACGGTGTCACGATAGCCGAATGAAAGCTATTGTTGTAGGCAACTCTACCAATGGCAAATCCCCAATTGCCTCTAAAATCACAATACCAAGTCCTCTAGAGTCTGAATGATCTCCATCGCTCGTCTTCGGATGGAAACTGAAAGCAAAGTGCCCAAGTTTCCTGCTATCCGAAATAATAGTCAAGGGACACCATGTAATCTGATGATCTCCTAACAGATCAGAGCCAACGATCCGTGAATCACTTCTTGGGATCGCTTAAAGTGTGTGTGGATAATCGATCAACGATACCCAAATCGTGTCATGGCCTCGCGTGTCCTAGGCAAACCCACCACAAAGTCCATGGTAATATGTTCCCATTCCACTCTGTGAATAGGAATCCCTGAAGTAATCCCGCGTGTCTCCGGTGCTCACCCTTCGACATACAACACATCTCGCTACGCAACTCCATGTCTTTCTTCATACTGCCAAAGAGAACGCCTCAAATCTCGACATGCGAGTCCACTGGTGGATCAGAATCGAGTGATGAGCCTCTGAAGTAGCTCTCGTAAAGGTGAGGACGAGGTACACATGTCTGCTTCATATAATACCCTCCTCATCTCGTGAACGTGAACTTCGTCTATCTTCATAAACAAAGAATGCGCATCACTGGGCCTTCTAAAATCTTCATCCTATTCGAAAACCATGGTAACGTAATACCGCTATCTCTCCTGCTCCCGCAAGACCCAACTCGAGAAACCACTCGATGCAGACTTGCAGTGAAGACAAAATCCTCCTCGACTTCTGAGTGTATCGACAACCACATTAGCTTTCCCGTAGCTAATGGTACAATCATAATCCTTCAGAACTCTATCCTCCTCCTCTAGATTAAGTTCTTCCGAGTAAAAGTTTTGAGACTCTTATGATCAGTGAGAATCTCAATTGTAATACCATAAAGGTGATGTCGCCAAATCTTGGCAAAAAATAATGGCCAATCATGTAATCGGGTAGTTCTTCTCATACTCCTTCAAGAAGCATAAGAGACTACCGTCAGTGTTTGCAAAATACAATGCCCAAACCCTAAAAAGATCGTAACCTAATTCTCTTCTAAGGTAAAACCAAAATCAAAACACTAATCTCTCACTGAAGTTGGTTTCCTCTCGTCAAGTGAACTTCACACCTTTCTCAGGCGTGGATCACAGGAGAAACCTCGACATACGGAATATCAGCCGGTGATCCAATCAAGCATCAAAGATAGCGAAACACCGAACTTGGCAATCGTGTCGTCAAGAGTCTCCAAGACTATGCGAAGATGTTGCACGTCTCGGAACGCGAGTAGATCAATATGTCATCGATGAAACGACATGATGCGATCTAGATGCTCCATAATTATGCGTTCATCAAATCCATAAACCACGAGCATCGATAAGCCCAACCGGCATTAAATAATATGTGTCATAACAAACATTCTCAACTAGAGATCCCGATAACAAGTCCGAAATCTGATCACTAACTACAAATCACCAAAGATAGATCATCATAACAGAGCAACGCCTCCACACAAGAATACTACATACATGTGGAAGTAAGCGCTCTACCAACAAGGAAACTCTATAGAACAACGCCCAACACAATCAAAATATGTGGGAGCAACTCACACACAATAACAATCCACAATCCACCACACATATTGGGAGCAATGCTCCACCACAAACAATCCATACGTGTGGGAGCAACGCTCCATCACAAACAATCTAAAATAAGTAGCAACGCCCACCACAACAATCTAATATGTGGGAACGCCCACCACAATAAATAATCTAAAATATGTGGGAGTACCGTCCACCATCCCATAAGTCCGAACATCCACTACTGGTATTTAGACGCAGCACTCTCTCTACCACATACCACATATCATCGTGAACCAAGGGTACATCCAAGAAGCAAATCAAATCCATTGTCAATTCTATCAACATCGAGTGGCCCACCACTAATAGGAGAATTAGTTGACAAGGCAATAAATAATAATATAATAATGTAGCAAGTCTACATATAATCATCGTGCACACACCACATAGGTATGATCGACATAATCCTCCAATTAGTACACATCCAACACACTCATAAGTATAAATCAACATAATAACTCCCACTATACCATACCCGTGTTGCATATATCAACGAGGTATAATTGACAACTACAACACACACAACAACACCCATATGTATAATCAACATCATCAACACATGAGTGCAGGTGTAACAAATCTAATCAACAAGATACCTCCCAAAATATAACAACATACAATCACATATCAACCTGACACTCTGCTACCTTCCATTCCCAGTCCAACTAGGTAAACATACTAATAGGATACATCAATCCTCTATAGACTGACCAAACCGACAATGGTATACGACTAATTCAGTCTTTTCCACGTCCGTACAAGCCATGTGCTCAATGTGATCTGGATACCTAACTAAGTACAAATAACCCAAAGATTCGAACCTCTAAAAATAGAGTATGACAATCCCCTACTGATCGGACCAACAAAATTAAATCGGTCATCTACTAACTAATCAAGAATACATTAATCCTCCACAAGCAACTAAGGTAAATCAATCCACGATTACCCAAATCAACAAGTGTAAATCAGACTTCTACTGACTGATCTAACAAAAATAAATCAATTATCTACTAATGAAATTAACTAAGATAAAATGGTATTTTACTGGCTAAGTTAGCAGAGGCTGGTATGTGCCTCCATCTCCTACCAACTAGTAGTAACAGAAGCTAAAACTACTGGTGGTATGATATGAAAAATCATCAGAAACTATAATCCTGAATCTCTATTAAGGTCGACCAAGATCAGTGGCTAACCCATCACATGTAATATGTGCTACAACAACCAGATAGGTACTAAATAAAAAGTGCTAATACATGTCATAACTATCATAGTCAACAATGCATATTAACAAAAAGGTAGGATAACAAGATACCAACATACATCCTATAGCTTGGAAATGTCCTGCCGCTGCCAGGTCCCAAAACCCAAAAAATCACATCGAGAAAACTAAATCACGAAATCCAAAACACAGGAAATAAGACTCGTAAATCGTGCTATGATACTAAAGAAATTCGTATCAGATAAATCTCGAAATCCATAACACGATATATGAACAAGTATCGTTAACCATGCTCTAATACCAAATAAATTGTCACGCCCCACAGGAGTCCTTGCCAGAGGAAATTTTGGTAGCATCTCCCCTGTACGGGTGACAATCTGAACCATTTCTACATACATAATATACCTCAGCCACAGGCGGTTGGAATATACACACAACCACACAGTTTATATGCAGCCTACTCGGCTGATAAAATAAAAACACAACCAATGGACAACACATACAAACTAAAAACAAAGACTGCTAGCCGGCTAGGCTTACACCACACAACAAAACAATACTCCTGAAACAAAACCGAAACACAAAGCTAAATACACAAAATAGAAATAAACATAAGCGGAAACAGGTCTTCTGATGTGACGTGGGGACCGACAGATAGGATACTCCAAGCGACACCATAAACAACCCGGTACCTGAAAAAATAGTGTCCATGGGGTTGAGTTCAACAACTCAGGAGATACCTAGTTGACATATATAGTAAACTATAACAAATAGTAATAACTATGGAGTATAGTCTCCTAGATAAAAGCTGGAAATACACAATAGAAAAGGGCTGAAGAGAACTGTACTCACCAAGGCCTCCTATCAGAATAGTCAGGTCGTCAGACCGAGAGTATCATAAATTCTGTATGCATGTCAAACATATGCATCCATCCAAATGCAACATATAAGTGCAACAAACACAATAAATAAATGCATCAATGCATATGATGCATATGACATGGTCCCGACTTGACCATCTCACACGATGGTGAGACCGAGGAGTAGATATGACAACTGCGTGCCATCATCGCCTCCGATAAGTGACCGAGTGGACGGGATGCTTTCAGTACACCTATCCTCCTACCCCAAATCATAAATGGGGAGCAACTCTCATCTCCCGGTACACGATGACGGGAGGAATCTCCGCCTACCACCTATCCGACTACCATGAGCGGACCAACGAGCCTAACAAAGTTGCTTACTGTTGGCCAGCACACACTACACAGAGCAATAGAGTGCAGAGTTCTGCTGCGAGTCATCGTGACTCAGCGAGTTTAGCCAGAACGCCACACACCTTCCGATATACCACTAACCCATGAGTGGTGGTGTGTGCATCTATGTAACTAGCTATGCTCAATGGAGAGCGCTATCGTGCAACGATGCAATCATGCGAGATGATGCATGACACTAAGCATGGCAAACATCCTGAATAACATAACAATATCTATATATATATAAAATATGTACCATAGGACAATGAACCCAATCAAAGGTACACAGATCCGATCAAGTATAAAAACCTAGATCTTGAACTTAATAAACACATGGTTGTGTCACTACCCCTATAAGCATGTATAATCAGGTAGGTACTAACATGAAGTGCATAATAAGTAAACAAAACAAGTACTGTGAAGGATCGTGACGTCGATATGAATATCGATTATAAAAAATTCAAGAGAGTAAACGTAGTAAAAAACAATGCTACACACCACTTTACTTTGTTCCTGTCGACCCTACTCAAGGCCGGTCATTGACCGCTCAACAATCACTATCAATTCGAATATTACAAAGTTTAAGTACTAGAATTGGTAGAGAGAAAACGACAAAGAATGAAAACAAAACCAAGACCGAGTCGAAAAGCTGTGCGCCGAGGCATGAAGGAGGAGATCTTGGATTCGATTGTTGTTTGGCTCCACCCGACCTGACCCTCCTTTATATACGAGTTCTACGATCCCCTCGCGGTGAGACGTGGCAGTCCAAATAGCTCCATGGCGACGACGCCGATAGGATGAACTTGCCTCTCAGACCTCGCGGACCACCTTTCTCCTGAAATTTTTTCCTCGCAAGACAAGGTTATCAGGCTAATATATAATTTATAACAAACAGTGTTAGTTCAGTTTATAGTTTAACAAAAAGTATGACTTAGATTCCATCTTTCCGAGACCGCAAATCTAGTCACGATCTCGACTTAGATGTCCGAAATGGATCTAAGCCAGTTGCTAATGTTCCTTCCCGAACGTCTTCTGATTCTCCCTGTACAGTTTTGGGCGGGCAAAACCTGGCCGCTGAACCCCCAATCGCCCAAGCCACGGATCTCGCAAGGTAAAACCGAACAAAAATACGAGTACTGAGTTTAAAACACGATCGACTCTTAGATCACGAGGAAAAATATTTACCCTTGATGCTCCTTCCAATCCCGCAACGTCCAAAGGTAGCCGGATCTTGAGACCGTCAAGCTAACGGTCCTCTAGCGGTATCCACACGAACAAGGAGTGGTCTTCTACCACTCAAAGATGGAGAGGAGAACCCACAAGTGTGCTAGCACTTTCTAGGGCTCTCAGATTGGATCTAAAAGGTGAGAAAGGAGAGAATATAGAAGAGGAAACACATGTACACCTCTTGGTTCCCTCCTTTGTGACCTTCACCTTCCCTTAGGCTTTGGATTTAACTCACACTCCTCTTTTCCTCCATGAAACCCACGACCATCAGCAAGGTTGAGAGAGGAAGAAGCACCCAAGGAAGAAGAAGCATTTACCACAATTAAATTGCCACTTTACAAAACCCATTTTTCCTTTAGTGTGGCCGGCCACACTAGTGTAACTCCCACATTAATGCATTTGGTGTGTAACCTCCATGAGGTGGCACACCATTAAATGAGGAGATGATGTGGCTAATGATGTGGCTAGATTGGTCATACCAAGTAGGATGAGTCAACCTTCATGATGATGTGGCAAGACATCAAGTCAAACTTGATGTTTCAACTTCCATTTGGTCAAGTCAAACATGACCAATTTTCTTCCTTGTTGAGTTAAATCCAACCTTTGATTCAAGTCAATTTAATTTAATGAATCTCAATTCATTAATATAAATTGACTCATGAATCAAATTTAAATTAGACTAATTCAACAATTGAATCTAATTGAGTCTAACTCAATAAGTCTAATTTGAATCCAATCTTTGATTCATCATATGAATCTAATCCTATTGGTTCATCATATGAACCTAATCTCCATGCACATGTTCTTTGTGTGTGACCCAATAGGTTCTTGTAACGTTGGCAATGTTATAAACTCTTTTAGAAACATAAGCAATGAGCGGCATCTAGCAATACATCATTGCTACCCAAGTTACAAGAAATGTTGAGATCCAACATCACCTTGTGACTACTAATTGTGACTCCTGACGATAAGTGACATACTCCTTATGATCCATGGTGACTTCAGGTCTAAGGACTAATAGTCATACTAATAGCCACATGAGAAAGTATATGACACTCATATAACGATCCATGATACTTTCTCATGGCGGGTCATTCAGTATACATTCTCTAATGCATACCCATGTGTTAGCTTGATATCTCTATATCCATGACTTGTGAGATCAAGTCATCGAGCTGACCTACATACTAGTCTTATTGTATTAACATTGTCCCTGAATGTTAATACTCGACTAGGAATGATTTAGAGTAGTATTCCCTATATCATCTCACTATCGATTCAACTAATCGATTGATATAGGTATGAACGTTCTACTCAAGGACGTTACTATACTTATTTTATCTGACACTAATACAAATAAGCATAATAACCAAAAACCAATGCCTTTATTAATATACAAAAATATGATATACATGAGTCCATACAATCATCAAATGATTGGCTCTAGGGCTCTAACTAACATTACCTTTACTCACCTAGGCTTTCGGGCTTCCCAGTCTCTTCTGCACTCGGCCAGCCTTCAGCTGATCACGCTATTCCGGTCGCTGCCAAGCGTGCCATCAGCTGTGCCGCCACTTCTCGTCCCAGCTAGGTCACCCGCCGTCCTGATGACTACGTCGTCCGTCCCGGCAAACGTGACCCTCAGCCTGTCCGGCCAGCCCGCGACCTTACGACTCCAGCCCCTGAGTGTTAGATAACGACAAACCTAACTTAACCTGATTTTTCATTCATCAAAACCTGAGTTAGACCGCTAGTGCTTGTTGGTGCGGGAAGCATCCGACGATCGAACCTTAGTTTTGATAATGGCAAAAGGATTCAAAGTTAAGTTAGTGTGTGATCTAACATGTTTGAATGAGTGTCTTAGGAAAGTCCTAGCAGTGAAAAACCCAAGGGGTGGTAACCTTAGGTCCTAGGGGCTGTAACCCTAGGTGGAGAAAACCCCTAAGGGGGAACCTTAGGTCCTAGGGGGCGGTAACCCTAGGTTAAGGGGCGGTAACCTTAGGTCCTAGGGGTGGTAACCTAGGCGGAAAGTCCACAGGACACCGACCGAGGATCTCCGGGGAGTAGGTGGGCCTGTCCCAGGTGAGGACGTAGTTCCCATGAGCGTCGAGAGGTCGCTTGGTTTCAGGCTCGGAAGTCTGTCCTGCTGGATCGATTTCGGACGTCCAGATATCACACGATGAATTATCGATTCTAACATTGTCTTTGCAGGTATGAAATTGCTCGGACTAACCTTGTTTTGCGGAGAAAGCTTCACAAGTGAATGCAGGATGCGTAATGGTGGCCTAATGGAACCTCAAAAACCTCACATGAGTTGGCCACGTCACTCTCAGTTGGCTGCTTCTGAAGGTCCAGCCGAGAACCTCATATATAAAGGAGGGTTGAGGTGCGACTTTAAGATAACAAGCTTTATTCCGTGCGCCAGCGGCGACTTGATACAGCGACTACTCAAGTGACCCGACACCCGGTTTCGTTCTTCGATCTTTTGTTGTGGTATTTATTGCATTAATTGTAATTCAAATTGTAATCTTCCGATATTATAGTTGTTGCCCATCGAAAGCGCGGGACCGCGGGCCTTCAGTAGGTCGCCAGGCTCAACACAGTAAAACATCCATTGTGTTTGCTTTACTCACGTAACTCTTTTACGATTTTCAAAAATGTTAAAATAGCCACCAGCTATTCACCCCTCTCTAGCTTCGATCCATCAATTGGTATCGGAAGGGGTCATTTGAATCTGCAACCACCACCAAAATATTTTTTTTTTTTTATTTTAGTCAATTAGAATTTAGCCTCATAGCTATATTCTAATTTTTTCTCAATTGGTTTCTCGAATTGGTCAACACCGAGTTCATGATCCTTTTTTCCTTATGCAATACTGCGCGGACCAAGTCCCGGGACATTCCTTTTGGTTGTTTTTCGGTAAAATCAATGGACCAAATGGACCTTCAAGAGGCTACGATCCTCCGCTATTCACCGAGCGACGGGAAAGGTCGGATGGGCATATCTCACTCACTTAAGTCCGGATGATTGTCAAACCGATTCGAACTACCGATACGGCAAACCACTATCGACGAGGACGGGATGCATCTTTGATCAAGAAAGTGGAAGCTAATGCCAAGCAACTGCACCCTCCAGAGTGGCCTATCAAAAGAAGAACTCAATCGCGTCGGCCCCTTCCAAAGAGTTGTGGGAGAAACTAATTGAACTTCACGAAGGACATCCGACACTAAAGTAAGTAAAGAGAACTAATTTTTAATAAATTATTTAACATCAAATTGCGGGAAGGCTGCCCAACTCCATGCCCGGATTCAAGATCTGCTCAATGCAATTGGACGGAAGGTAGACAACCGGGACATCATAAGGTATTCTCTAAATGCATTTCCAAGGAACACCTTGTGGGCATCCATGGTAGATGCCTACAAGGTCTCCAAGGACTTATCTACCATTAAATTAGATGAACTGTTTGCAGAACTCGAACTTCATGAGAGACTAATGCACGCCCGACCGAGAAAGGGTTGGCTTTGGTTGCGGGAACAGGGAGATCACGTGAGTCAAAAAACAAGCGGAGAACCGAACCGAGAAGAAGAATCAGATTCAAGACGACGATGAACTTACAACCGAAATAGTCAACTTAGTAAAGAAGCTCTGCAAAAGAAGGAATAAAAAGGATCTCGAAAGGCCATTCAATCTAAAGAAGCCCAACCAAGCTCGGTTAAATTTGAAACTGTGACTTCTGCGATGCAACTAAGGGCCACATCAAGGCAAATTGCCGAACCGAAGGATCCAAAACCCAAAAGAAAGAAGGCATTCAAGGCACTCTTGAGGAATCCAATGACGACGAAGAACTAGAAGCGAACTTTCTTTCTCGCCTTTGATGACCGGGACTAAACCAACGGATCCGGAAGTGAGGGCGAATCGGAAACCGAGTCCGAGAGAAGCCACGGATCCGCATCCGTTTCCGAAGGACCGAACCTCTCTGTAAGTGAAAATCGTTTATATAGCTTAATTAATTATTTAATGCATAAAGTAGCTAAGTCCAAGATTTGAATCAAAACGCTTCTAAAGGAGGTTACACTCCGTAAAGAAACGCCAAACAACGAATCCTTAACTGATCAAATTTAGACTGGAACCTCAACTCAAGTTCAAAAACTTGAGGAAGAGAATTCCAATCTGAAAAGTCAGGTAAAGGATTTAAAACTACCCTAGAACGATTCTCCTTGGGATCCAAGAATCTTGACTTGATTCTTGGAACACAAAGGGCAATCTATAAAAAGAAATATAAATCTTACCTATCCTTAATAAACAAACCAAATAGAAAAATGGTCCAAGCATGGGTTACCAAGTCCAACCTGATCAATCAAGTTGGACTTGGACATTATTGGGTTCCTAAGGATCAAATACATTACCTCAATAAACCTTATCAAGGCTATGATCCAGGGGGAGCCAAAACAATAAAAATTCGAAATTAAACTAAAACTCAAATTTAAAAATTCGAAATTAATCTAAAACTCAAATTTAAAAATTCGAAATTAAACTAAAACTCAAATTTAAAAATTCGAAATAATCTAAATCTCAAATTTAAAAATTCGAAATTAATCTAAATCTCAAATTTAAAAATTCGAAATTAAACTAAAACTCAAATTTAAAAATTCGAAATTAAACTAAAACTCAAATTTAAAAATTCGAAATTAAACTAAATCTCAAATTTAAAAATTCGAAATTAATCTAAAACTCAAATTTAAAAATTCGAAATTAATCTAAAACTCAAATTTAAAAATTTGAAATTAATCTAAAACTCAAATCTAAAAATTTAAAACTCAAAATTCAAAATAAATCAAAACTCAAAATTCAAAATAAATCTAAAACTTAAAATTCAAAATTCAAAATAAAAATTCAAAATAAATTTAAAACTCAAATAGAAGGAGGGTCGATCGGGAATAACTTGAAATCTATTTACGAAGATGTGAATAAAAAATCTCTGAAATGGGTAAACAAGAGTAGATTACCCGGATGGGTAAATAAGGATAGATTAAAAGGTTAAATTTAAACACAATCTTGCGTGAAGTTTTTGGATGATAGCTGGGCTTGGGCATCGTATATCAGGAGATATGCTTCTGGGTGTATGACAACGTGGAACCAAGCTAACTAGCTACCTAAATGGATCCTAACTAGTTAGACCAAGGTTTAGTATTAAGCTCAATGGGTAGGATTGGGAAACCTCGAAGGCATGGTTACTTTAATGAGCTCCTTGTGACTCACCATAGCCTGAAGTTTATCCAAAGAACGCTAAACGCGAATCTAACATAAAGTTAAACAAAATCCTATAAATTGAACTAATTCATCTCACAGAATAATAGGAGCCCCTGATTGAAAACATAGATCGGGCGAGATGACTAAGCAAACTAAATTTTAAATCTTACGTAAGTTAAGTTAAACATTTTCAAAAATCAAATTAACTTAAACAATTTCAAAATTGAATTAATATAAAATAATTCTCAATTAAACATGTTTAAAAACAAATTAGCTTAAACGTTTTTAAGTTAATTAAAACATTAAAAAAAAAGGAACGAACAAACAAGGGTCAAAAACCGGGGGCGGGCGCCCCCGGTATTCGAACTCAGGGCGCCCGCAGAGAACCCGGGCGCCCCGCCTCACACGACCCCGGGCGCCCGGAACAGGTCCGGGCGCCCGGACTCCCTTATATATAGGGGGCAGGGGGCGCCCCTATTTCTTACAATGGCTCCTCGGTAAAATGTCTATCCCCTCCTAAACTTTATTTCTTATAATGTTTATTTATTTCTTAGTGTAATATTAGTTTGAAATTTAGGAAGCATTCTAAATTTGGTGCTGGACCCTCTACACCTAGCATTGACCCTAGGTTTCCCACCGACGAACTTAGGATTAAGTTTATGTCAACAAATTACATGGCCATTAGAACCAAATGTATAGATAGATTGTTCTTTCTACGCTCTTGTATTCCAGTCACCGAGGCTATAAACCACTATAGGTTGTGAAACCTTGTTGAGTGCACCAGCCCAATAAACATAAGTTTATGTGCCGAATTTTACAACAACCTAGTAAAAGTAGATGACTTCACCTATACCACTAGGGCAGCTGGTACGGATATCACATTATCTCCCACTACCATTCATGAGTTTCTAGGGTTACGAGAGTCACCCTGCACCTTTTTATGCTATCCTCCTAGGGAGCTACCTTTTGGAGATCCCTACTTACATATTACCCTCGATACTTTCTTTGACCAAGCACATCCCATCCTGAGACGCAGTCGGCTTAACCTTAGAATTGTGACTCACGCCCTTTATAGGTCTAGTATTCGCGCACACTCACATACTGGTGATGCGTCCATTTCACTCCTTTCTTCTCTCTACGCCCGTGGGTTAGCAGACATGCCCCACACCTTTTCCACTATTATTTGCAATTTAGCACAATGCAACTGCATATGCTCGTCTCGACATTCCGACTTATTGTCATTGATCACACATTGCGGAGGTGACATCCGCCATACAGACCAGTTTGACATCATAGGATCTAGGAACTTTTCCAATATCATCCATAGGCGATGAGGTACCATGTCTGGCGTGGGGGGCAGGGCGGCACGGAGGCGGAGCAAGATGAGTTCATGTTGGCACTATTTCTGAGGAGGCCGCCTCGCCCCACCACCACCTAGAGCACCACCACTCCTCTGGCTGCTTCTAGGCGAGCTGCGAAGCCGAGAGGGCTATGTCGAGCCAGCTCCAGAGTTTCTCAAAGCCATGCGGGCGATCTTGTCCGAGAGGTCCGAGGTCTCCTCCGAGACTTACGCGCAGAGGTCCTTCGGCGACGAGCTCGTCGAGGCACAGACGTCTGCGAGATTCACGCTCCGAGCGACACTACTCTCCTTTGGCCATTATCACCTCATCATCTCGAGTATCCGTAGCTCTATTATGACTCTAGTACAATGTAGCAGCTCTATTAGACTCTTTTATCTATGTCGATTGTTTAATCTAATAGACTGTTTTACTGAGACTTGATTAACTATACCTTAATCTAATAGATCGGCTTTTAATCACATTTTGAAATTCTAGACAAACTTTGATTTTTCAAATCCCTACTTTACTAGACTTTCAAAAGTTGGATTTAGATTTCCCCTAAATCATGCTCCCCCGAACTCCACGGAGCATCTCACAAACACCTAGGTTTACCTTGATTGTTTGAAAAACATAAACTGTGAGATGCATGAGTACAGGGATCACTCGAGAATGCTAATTTACGTGCATCAATATGAGTCTGCGTTAACACGTGATTAAAAGTAATCAAATCAAGTCTTCCATTAGTCAAATCTAACTGGATCAATCACTTGACTTGACTAACCAAGTGAACACTGCGTCCTCTAGGTAATCAGCAAGTAGCTAACAGTTAGACAGTTGGTGAAGGAAATAATAAGTTTAAGCATCCTGATATCTGATCAAAACAAATCTTGACTCATGCTTGGACTTTAGGGCTCTGATACCTTACTAAAACAAATGGCAAGCTATTAAAAATAAGGTTATCGCTTCTCCTTTGCCTTAAGTATTCTTGAAATTCATTTCAAAAACATACCTTAAGCAGCCTTCTCAAAAACTTTCTCCAAATTTAAAACTTTCAAGTGTCCTCTACTTTGAAATTTTTTTATTTTTTTTAGAAAGTTATTTAAGCTGGAACATTTTTGAAAATTCGTTAAGTTAAAAAAAAAAAGAAAATTTTTTTAGAAACTTATTTAAAAACTTTGAAAATTTTTTTAAGTTAAAAATTTTCCTTGGAAATTTTCTTTAAAAACCTGAATATTTTTTTCCAGAAAATCTCTGAAGTTGAAAATTTTGTTTGAAAATTTTTGTCTTGTTTAAAAATTTCTGAAGTTGAAAATTTTGTTAGAAAATTTCCGAAGTTGAAAATTTTGTTTGAAAATTTCTGAAGTTGAAAATTGTGTTTTGAAAATTTTCCTGTGAAAATTTTGGAAACTCCTCAAAATACACTAAGTTAAAAAGAGCTCCTTTTTGCTATATCTCTTCAAGCAAAATCAATTCTAAGGTGTGTTGCCTTTCACTTGCTTCTTGCATAAGTTAAAATATTTTCTGCTAAATTTTGTCTTGAAAAGTTAAAATTTTCAAAACTAGCTCATTTTTGATATATGACAAAGGGGGAGAGTAGAGAAATTCAAAGAAATATTTTAAAGGGAGCTTGTATTAAGGGGGAGCTATGACTATTAGTAAAAAATTCAAAGAGAATAACTTATATTAAGGGGGAGCTATGTTTATCTTGCGATCACGCTTATCTTGGTTCTTGTGCTTATACATAACTGCATATTTTTTTACTTAACATTGAATTTCGGTTGCCATTATCAAAAAGGGGGAGATTGTTGGTGCGGGAAGCATTCGACGATCGAACCTTAGTTTTGATAATGGCAAAAGGATTAAGTTGGTGTGTGATCTAACATGTTTGAATGAGTGTCTTAGGAAAGTCCTAGCTGGCGGTGAAAAACCCTAAGGGTGGTAACCTTAGGTCCTAGGGGGCGGTAACCCTAGGTGGAAAAACCCAAGAGGCGAACCTTAGGTCCTAGGGGCGGTAACCTAGGTGGAGAAAAACCTAAGGGGGTAACCTTAGGTCCTAGGGTGGTAACCCTGGGAAAGTCTCACAGTGGAGGACCGGACCGCATCGTGTAATCTCTCGAGGGGTGTAGGTGAGACGGCCGCCTCGAGAGAATGGAGGCGGTCGACCTAGGGTTTCCGGATGGATCCGGTCACTTGAGACACTCGACAAGTAAGACTCCGTCTTTTCACGTATGATTATCAGATTCTAACATTATCTTGCGGTATGAAATTGCTCGGACTAACCTTTTTGCGAAGGCGGCTCACGGAGAGTAGTCCGGGCGAATGGATCCGGGCCCGACCATTTATCCTAGCTGACTTCACCACGTGAGCAACCTAGTTGGCTGGCCACTCCAGCCAGCGCCGGAAGGTCCCAGCGCTTGGAACCTCATATAAAAGGAGGGTTGAGTGCGCTTTAAGAGATAACACATTCTAAGCTTTCTTCTGTGAAGTGCGTGCTACTACTCGACGTCGACAACCCGAAGCTCAGACTCTTTGATCTTTTGTTGTCGGTATTAGTTTACTTATTGCATTAATTGTAATTCAAATTGAAATCTTTTCGATATTATAGTTGTTGCCCATCGAAAGCGGTCAAGGACCGCGGGCCTTCGAGTAGGAGTCGCTGCTTTTACTTTCCGCTGCGTAACTCTTTTACGATTTCTGAAAAACATTAAAATAGCCACGAGCGCTATTTACCCCCCCTCTAGCGCTTTCGATCCATCAGTGCTAACCGCACCAACAATCTCCCTTTTTTTGATGGAATGACAACCTGATTAAGTTAGTGAAAAAATTATGCAACTAAACAAACAAGCATGATTTTTAAGGTTTAAGTTAGGTTTTAAATTTGACATTTTGTTTCTCTAACTTAACCACCTATCCCTCCCCCTTTGGCATTCATCAAATAAGGACATAAGTCAAACATTCAAAAAGTACAGAATACAGAAAAGGTTAAAATGTAAGAAATGATGTAAGTAATTTAGCTTTTGTTTCTTGACTTTTGTAAAATAACTAAGTTTGGAAAATAGCTAATTTAGCAACATAACTTAGTTTTTAGTACATTTTGAGTAATTTTGAAAGATAATGTTTGCAAAATTAATTGACTTTGCAATTTTTAAAAAAATTTAAAAGCTAATTTTCAAGCTTAAGTTTAGGAAATCTAAGTTTAGATGTTCTAATTTTAAAACATAAGGTTATAAGTTACAAATTTTAAGATCAAATTTTCAAAGTAAGTTTCAACTTTAAAATACTTTTCAAACATGAGTTTTTAAAACCAAAATTTCAAGGTTTAATCAAAATAAGTTTCAACTTTGAAACACTTTTCAAACAAAAGTTTTCAAAATCAAAATTTCAAAACTAAGTTTGTAAAATTTACTTTTCAAAACTAATTAAAGCCAATTGTAAAAGCTTAGTTTTATAAAAGCTCGTTTTGAAAAATGGATATATTAGGTACTTTAAGGAGAAAATAATTTTGGTACTAGGTATGAAAATAAGTTGATTTAATTCTCCCCCTAAACCTGACATAATTTTAAAATTTTTAAAATTATTCACAGAATAAAGTGATATTTTTAATGTATATTTTTTTTTTTAAATTGAGGTAGGATTTTCTAAAGAGATTTAAATAGAAATTTGATAAAAAGAAAAAATTAAACCTCCCCTTGAATTTGTTACTCCCCTTAATTTAATATCTCCCCCTTAAGTTAATACTAAGGTTTGACTATATTAAATTTTACAGCCTTAATACATTTTTGTACCTAAGTGTTAGTAACACTTATGTTTATCGAGTATATTATTTATATAAGTATTTTTATATACTTGGTATAGTTTTTTTTTGATAAGAATAAGATTATTGAAATTAATGAATAATCAATTATTCTTAATAATAAGTAATAAGTAATTTATTGTAAACTTAATAATAGTCAATCATTATTAATAGTTTATTGGTTAACTTTTATTTTACTTTACTTATCTGATTAAATTTCGTATTAATTGCCTTAATATAAATGGATAATAGTTATAATTTATCTTTTGTTTTTCATTTATTTAGTCTTTAAGTTTTGATTAAGTAACCTAAGTTACGTTTAATTAGGATTGCTTAAGTTAGGTTTATTTTGACTAACATCAACATTAAGATTGATTGAGTTAAATTGAAGTTTAATTAATTTATATATATATATATATATATATATATATATATATATATATATATATATATATATATATATATATATATATATAAAAGATCATATCTAATTTAAAGTACAATAGACTATAGTTGATGTTTTTACTTTAATTATTTACTTGTTAAAATTTCAGTTTTAAGTTTCATTTTTAATTTAAGCTTTAAATTTTATTTTAAGTTAATTTAAGTTTTAATTTTAAGTTATAATTTAAGTTTTAAATTTTTAATTAAATTAAGTGTCTTAGTTTTAGAATGACTTTTAATGTATTTTAATTTTTTTTAAAAAAAGAGTTTTTAAATAATTTTTAAAATTTTGAAATATTTTTTTAAAAATAATTTTAAAAGAATTTTTAAAATGAGTTTTTAAAAGGATTTTTAAAAATAGTTTTTAAAAGAATTTTTAAACTAATTTTTAAAAAAGTTTTTTTTAAAGAATTTTTAAACTAATTTTTAAGGGATTTTTGAAATAATTTTTTAAAGAATTTTTGAAATAATTTTTAAAATAGTTTTTAATGAATTTTTAAAATAGGTTTTAAAGAATTTATGAAAATAGTTTTTTTAAAATAATTTTTAAAACAGTTTTTTAAAGAATTTTTTTTAAATAGTTTTTAGTAAAATAGTTTGAAATACTACGTAGGACCCTACCTGATTACAGAGAGGATTAGGAAAGTAGCTTTCAAGCTGGACTTACAACAAGACATGTCAGCAAAACACAATGTATTTCATGTCTCCACGCTAAAGAAGTGCGTCCACGACCCCAGCCAAGTGATTCAGCCTCAGTCAGTGCAGATCCAGGAGGATCTTAGCTATGAGAGCAGACCTACACAGATAGTGGACAGAGAAGTTAAGAGACTCAAAAATAAAGAAGTACCACTAGTGAAGGTCATTTGGCAAAATCAGAAGCATGATCAGGAAGCTACTTGGGAGCGTGAGGACAGTATGAGACAAAAATATCCAGAATTATTCTAAGTTTGAGGATGAACTTTTATAAGGTATGGGGAATTGTAACACCCCAAATTTCCTTATTTTGAGTTCTAAAAGTGCTTATAAATATTTAGAAATGCTTTAGAAATATTCTAGAGATTTTTAAAAATTTTTAGAGTATTTTTATAGAATCTTCGGAGGTCGTTTGGTATTTTTACCAAAAGAAATAAAGTTGCGGCAAAAGGTTATTAAGCCGAGGCTTAACCCCAGAACCTCTTAGTAAGCAAAGTCTTAAGAATGTCAGGATAACCAGGTGCCCCAGCAGGGGTGTGCTGAAAGAAAAGAGAGAAGAATAATTTTATGCAGAGAAAAGTTAATAAATACCCTTAGGTATAAATAGAAGAACTTAAGTGAAATAAGGGGATTCTCGACCTAATTCCTCCTCTTTCTTTTGTGCGCCGAATTCCTCCTTGGTTTGGGCGAAAAACAAAAGAAGCCTAGGGCTTCTTGTGGTGGCCGGCTAGGACAAGTTTCGAGGGAGCTTTTGGATATTTTCTGACTAGTCTCGACGAGAGGAACGTGTGGACGTAAGTAAAGCGCGAGGATCTCAAGTTTCACCGGAATCCTAGAGAGGTTTTGTGTTAGTAAGTTCAAGATAATACGGTAAGTACTGCTCACCTGCAGTAAGAGGTGTTTTCTGTTGATTTATCGTCGTAGAAATATTGTATGTGCATATTTCTTTTGTGTTTTATGCATGATTGTGTGTTACCTAGTTAGTTTCACTTATAGATGCATATGAAAAAAAAAATACCCTATGAGTATTTTTGAGTTTAAGAAAACTATAAGAAAGATAAAGAAAAGAAAGAAAAAGGCCAAGGCTTAAGTAGATCCCAAAGTCAAGACTTTAGGGATTTTGGCATACAAGGTGCTTGTTAAAATGCCAAGGCATTTAAGTAGAAAACCGCTTTTTTGCGTCGCGGAAACCCCGAATCACCCTAGCCAACGGATCTCGTGCGAAGAAAAATTCGAAGACATACGAGTACGAGTTACAAAATTTCTAGATCTACATGATGAAGATCTTTACCTTCGATGCGTGCCCTTTTCGTATCCCGCTCGTCCAAGATTCGTTGGATCTCGAAAGTATCAAGGATATATACTTCTCTATATGTATCCACATGAACACACTAGGTGGAGATGACCAAAATAAGGTGTGCTAGCACCTTTGGATGGTTCGGCCAAGAGAGGAGAGGGAGAGCAAAATTGGAGGAAGGAAGAAGATGAAGGATTGAATGAGATTAATTCCAAAATGAAACTTATCTCACCCATTCATGTGGCCGGCAACATTAAGAGCATGAGTAACTCCCATGGAATGCCAAGAGTCACAACTCTTGGTAACTCCCATGAGGTGGCATTCCACATAAGCAACCATGATGATGTGGTGCATTATCATTGGTCCACATCTTGCCCACTCACCAATGAGGTGGCATAAAGTCAAGTCAAACTTGACTTTTCATCTTCCTCTCAAGTCAAGTCAAACTTGACTTAATCTCTCTCATGGTTGATCTAATCCAACCATTTAATTCAAGCCAATTTAATATAATGAATCTAATTCATTTAATTTAATTGATTTAATGAGTCATAATCTAAATTAGACTCATTAAACACATGAATCAACTTGAGTTCAACTCAATTACTCCAATTAGGATTACTCTTAATCCAATTTAATTCATCAAATGAATCTAATCCTCTTGGTTCACCAACCTAATCTCCATCTAATTGTCCTTAGTGTGTGACCCTATAGGTTCTTGTAACGTTGGCAATGCCCCTCAACCCATTTAGAAGCATAAGTAATGAGCGGTATCTAGCAACACATCATTACTACCCAATGTTACAAGAATGTTGAGATCCAACATCACCTTGTGACTACTAATTGTGACTCATCACAATATGTGACATTGTCCTTCTATCCTAGACACCTAGATTGATCAATGTGAGGCATAGACCGTGTCATCCTCTAATCAATCTAAATCTTGAACTCCAAGTAGACTCACTCGATCAAATGAACTCAACATCTCATGTTGACTCATTTGGGCATGGCCATGCACTTCGTGGTCTAACTCTATCAAGAATACCGATGTCGCTCCCGTCATATGGGAGGGATAGATCCCATCTACATAACTCACATCCCTCTGCATAATTCGTTATATACCCAGTAATCGCCTTTATAGTCCACCCAGTTACGGGTGACGTTTGACCAAACCAAAGTACATAACTCCTTATGTAGGGAACCATGGTGACTTCAGGTCTAAGGACCAATAGTCATACTAATAGTCACATGAGAAAGTATATGACACTCATATAACGATCCATGATACTTTCTCATGGCGGGTAATTCAGTATACATTCTCCAATGCATACCCATGTGTCAACTTGATATCTCCATATCCATGACTTGTGAGATCAAGTCATCGAGTTGACCTACATGCTAGTCTTATTGCATTAACATTGTCCCTGAATGTTAATACTCGACTAGGAATGATTAAGAGTAGTGTTCCCTATATCATCTCACTATCGGTTCAACTAACCGATTGATATAGGTGAGAACCATCTACTCAAGGACATTATTATACATAGTTTATTTGGCACCAATACAAGTAAGTATAATAACCAAAATCTAAATGCCTTTATTTATATAGAATATGATACAATAAGTCCAAAATACAATCATCAAATAATTGGCTCTAGGGCTCTAGCTAGCAATCTCCCACTAGCACTAGTGCCAATCAGTGTAGGCTCTAAGCCCAAATGACCTAGTGTGACCATCATGCTTCTTCTGTGCCAAAGCCTTGGTCAAGGGATCTGTGATGTTAGCCTCTGTAGGTACTCTGCAAATCTTCACATCTCCTCTCTCGATGATCTCTCGAATGAGATGGAAGCGCCGTAGTGTTTGGTCACTGGTGTGAGCGAGGTTCTTTCGCACTGGCTATAGCTCCATTGTTGTCATAATAGAGCTCAATGGGGTTAGCAATGCTAGGAACCACCCCAAGTTCGTGATGAACTTGCGGATCCATCAATCGTTTGCGCTTCTCGCTTACGATGGTAGCTGTAGAATCAATCATCATGATCTCTCGAACTCTTCCCACCCAAGACCACCATTAATGCAAAATACAAACCCCGATCGCGATCTATAGTCATCCCGGTGGGGAAGCTAGCATCATCTGAACCCTTTAGAGCTAGCTCATCATCCCATATATCAAGAAGTATTCTTTAGTCTTTCTCAAGTACTTAAGAATATTCTTGACCGCTATCCGATGACTTTCACCTGGGGTATCTGCTCGTCATGCTCAAAGCATACGAGACATCGTCGAGTACATAGCATGACGTACATGATCGATCCTATGGCTGAGGCATAAGGGATCCGATCCATGCGGTCTCTCTCCTCTCTAGAAGAGGGACCTTGAGTCTTCAAAGACTCACGCCATGTGACATCGGCAATCCTTCTTGGAGTTACGCATGGCAAAAGAAGGAGAACCTTGTCAATGATGTACTGCGACTTAGGCCAGCAATCTCTTAGATCTATCTCTATAGATCTGTATCCCTAGAATGCGGGATGCTTCACCTAAGTCCTTCATTGAGAAGCAACTCCCTAGCTAAGTCTTGACAGACTGAAGCATAGGGATGTCCTTCCCATTGAGTAGTATGTCATCCACATACAATATGAGGAAGACAACTATATCCCCTACAACCTTCTTGTAGACACAAGGCTCATCTTCGTTCTTGATGAAACCAAACTGTTTAATTGCATCATCGAATCGAAGATTCCAGCTCCGAGAAGCTTGCTTTAGTCCATAAATGGACTTATTGAGCCTACTAGTATGTTGTGGATCTACAAAACCCTCGGTTGTGTCATGTACACATCCTCGAGTAGGTTTCATTCGAAACGTGGTGACATCCATCTGTCATATCTCATAGTCATGGTAGGCTGGAATAGCAAGCATGATCCGAATGGACTTAAACATCGCTACTGGAGAAAAGGTTTCATCATAGTCAATACCATGAATCTGTTTGAAACCTTAAGCTACTAAGCGACCCTTATAGATAAGTCCATCCATGTCAGTCTTTCTCTTAAAGACCCACTTACACCCAATGGGTTTTACCCCTTCAGGTGGATCAACCAAAATCCATACTTGGTTGGTGTACATGGATTCCATCTCGGATCTCATGGCTTCTAGCCATTTCTCGGAATCTGGTCTCATCACAGCTTCCTGATAGGTGGTAGGCTCATCCTCTATGAGCACAATGTCATCATGGTCAGACAAGAGAAATGAGTATCTCTCAGACTGACGACGTACCCTATCAGACCTGCGAAGAGGTATGTCTACTTGAACTGGTTGTTGTTCCTCAACTCCTTGTGGAACAACATCATCCACAACACTTTGTGGTTCTAGTTCAATTTCCATCGAGGCATCAGTGCTATTGTTCGCATCTTGAACTTCTTCAAAATCGAACGCGCTCCATCTAGTCTTTCTAGAAACAAAGTTCCTTTCTAGAAAGACCCCAGTCTTTGCCACAACTACCTTGTGCTGACTGGGAATGTAGAAGTAATATCCCTTAGTAACACTTGTCGGATTTGGGTCCTAACTTGTCTGAGACTTGACGTCGAACGTAAGCCTCACAACCCCAAATCCTCATGAAAGACACCTGGGCATCTCTCCCAGTCCATATCCTATACGGTGTCTTTATCACGGCCTTGGATGGAACTCGGTTGAGTATAAAAGCTGCCTTGTCTAGAGCATAACCCCAAAGGTATGTCGGAAGATCTGTGTGACTCATCATAGATCGCACCATATCTAATAGGGTACGATTCCTCCTTTCGGATACACCATTCCACCGTGGTGTTCCAGGAGGAGTGAGTTGGGATAGAATCCCACACTCAGCTAGATAGTCACGAAACTCATGGCTAAGGTATTCTCCACCTCGATCGGATCGAAGTATCTTAATACTCTTGCCAAGCTGGTTCTGTACTTCATTCTTGAATTCTTTGAACTTTTCAAAGGATTCGGACTTATGTGTCATCAAGTACACATAACCATATCAAGTCATCAGTAAATGTGATGAAGTACCTATAACCGCCTCTAGCAAAGAACATTGAAAGGGCCACATACATCACTATGTATGAGTCCTAACAAATCAGTCGCTCTCTCGCTGTGCCCACTAAAGGGAGTCTTGGTCATCTTGCCTCGTAGGCATGACTCGCATACCTCATATGATTCAAAATCAAATGAGTCCAGCATACCATCCTTATGGAGCTGGGATAAGCGCTTGTCATTTATATGACCTAAGCGACAGTGCCAGAGGTAGGTTTGGTTCATGTCATTAGACTTGAACCTCTTGGTATTTACGTTATAGATAGGGCTCTCAAGGTCTAGAATATAGAGTCCGTTTATCAGAGGTGCACTACAATAGAACATATCGTTTAAATAGACGGAACAACATTTATTCTTTATTGTAAACGAGAAACCTTTATTGTCCAAACAAGAAACTGATATAATGTTCTTAGTTAATGCAGGCACATAACAACAATCGACTAACTCTAGTACAAGCCCAGAGGGTAGAGATAGAAAGTAAGTCCCTACAGCAACAGCAGCAACCCGTGCTCCATTGCCTACTCGTAGGTCCACCTCGCCCTTTGTTAATGCCCTGCTATTTCTCAGCGCCTGCACATCAGTACAAATGTGAGAAGCACATCCAGTATCTAATACCCATGATGTAGAAATAGATAGATTGACTTCTATAACATATATACCTGAAGTGTAAGTCTCACTTCGCTTCTTCTTAAGATCCTCCAAGTATACCTTGCAGTTCCTCTTCCAGTGCCCGGTCTGACCGCAGTGGAAGCAGGTAGCATCCTTTAGGCTTCAGTGCCTTGCCTTTGCCCTTGGCTTGGGACTTTCCCTTGCCTTTGGGCTTGCCCTTGCCCTTATGTTTCTGAACCATCAGAACAGTGTTGGGCTTAGCCTTCTTAAGGTTTAGCTCAGCAGTTCTCAACATGCTAAGCAGCTCGGGCAGTGACTTGTCAATCTCGTTCATATTGTAGTTTAGAATGAATTGACTATAGCTATCCGGCAAGGATTGCAAGATTAAGTCAGTAGCCAGCTCTTGACCAAGAGGGAACCCCAACCTTTGTAGGTTCTCTATGTACCCAATCATTTTGACTACATATGGGCCTACAGGAGCCCCGTCTGATATCTTGCACTGAAACAGTGCCCTTGAGATCTCAAATCTCTCATGCCTCGCTTGACCTTGATACAGTTGACGAAGATGTTCAACCATATCATAAGCGCCCATTAACTCGTGTTGCTTCTGAAGCTCAGAGTTCATGGTCGCGAGCATAAGACAGGACACATCTAATGCGTCATCTTGATGCTTCTTGTAAGCATCTCGGTCTGCTCGCGTGGCAGTGGCAGGAGGAGCACGCTCTTGAGTGAGAACTATTCTCAAGTTCCTGTACCAGTCCAGGAAGTTTGCTCCGTTGAGCTTGTCCTTCTCAAGGACAGATCGCAGGGAGAAAGTGTTCGTATTCGACGTCATGGTAATCTACAATAGAAATAAAAGTAGAAATAAATATCATATTCTTAATCATTTAATTAGGCCTTTAACTAAATGATGCTCCCACTGAATTCTATAATTCATGTGGGACAAGATCCACATCATACTAACCCTTGAGTTAGCTTTGGCTCATACGCCCAAGACTTAGTATGATCGGTAGGTAACGATTACCAATTACATCTCTATGCAACTCTTGTTTATAGAATCAAAATCCGCATTTATATTAAAACTCGAGTTAGCTTTGGCTAATACGTCCGAGAGTTAATATATATGTGATTTTGACCTAACTTTCCAACCGTTGGAAGAATGCCTATAGTTATACTCGATCCAACCGAGTTAACTAGGAATACTCAATCTAATTGAGTTGTACTCACCCATGCGTTGATAGGCGGGACCAAGATTGTCCCTTCGCACCCTACCAAGATAGTATGCGTTGCTCTGTTTTGGCAGATTCAACAACATCATGCGATCGAGGTAGTGATGGGTATCACGGCATGGTAGGCATTTTGAGTTGTCGTGATTTAGATCTAATCTAAATGATGTTGTATCATATACTCGAAATAGATCTAATCTAATCGATAGAGTGCATCTTGTACACGATGTAGATCTAATCTAATCGTAAGGGTGCATCTTGTGCACGATTTAGATCTAATCTTAATCGCTAGGCACTAATTAATTACTTAATTAAACATGCATCATATACACAAGTAATTAACTAAGTTTTTTTGTAATTAGTCATGGCCCTACTACGATCTTCTCAAGCCAATGAGAAGATCGGATGGTCAACCTAAGGTCAACTTCTCAAGCGCCTTCCTTTTGACCACCTTGTGTTGCTCGCGTCTTCCTCGTAACTCCGTCTCGAGTGGACCTTCCACAGCTCCAAATTTGTACATTACAATTTTTGAAACTCGAGTTACATTCGAGTCTAAATCTAATTTACAACCAGAATAATAGAAAGGCACGACGCGCAGGTCGCGAAAATAAAATAAAAATAAAATACAAGCACACACATCACATAACGGCACGCAGGCCGTATTATGAATTACAACACAATTATCCAATCGAATTGGGTCTTTGGGCCATGACTATCACAAAATTAATATATAATTCAAAATTATATATTTCTGTAATTTTTCTGTAATTTTTCATAATTTTACAGATTTTATGAGTAAATTTTTCCCGGCGGTCCTGATTAGCGATTTCGGGCGCAATCGCGCAGCAAATCCTTTTGCGGGGTTAGGGGCAGTACCCCTACCCGCGATCTAACCATCGCGAGTTGCTCCTAAGCGATCCAAGAGCGCCTTATCCTGCTGTCCCAAAAAGATTTGGGTCGAAACGATGCCGTTTCGGGAAAAACTTCTCGGTAGTCGAAGCCTACAAGTGTATAAACACTTGTGCTTCGTTTCTACGAGAAAAATTACTCTTAAAACTATAAAAACCATAAATTTATAGAAATGTACAGAAGCTTTAATTTTTCATAAAAATAAAATTAAACTCGTACAAGCTTCGCACGTGGCTCTGATACCACTGTTGGGTTTTTCGGGCCGCGAAAACCGCTTTTTCGTGTCGCAGAAACCCCGAATCACCCTAGCCAACGGATCTCGTGCGAAGAAAAATTCGAAGACATACGAGTATGAGTTACAAAATTTCTAGATCTACATGATGAAGATCTTTACCTTCGATGCGTGCCCTTTTCGTATCCCGCTCGTCCAAGATGGATCTCGAAAGTATCGAAGGAAGATACTTCTATATGTATCCACACGAACACACTAGGTGGAGATGACCAAAACAAGGTGTGCTAGCACCTTTGGATGGTTCGGCCAAGAGAGGAGAGGGAGAGCAAAATTGGAGCAAGGAAGAAGATGAAGGAATGAATGAGATTAATTCCAAAATGAAACTTATCTCACCCATTCATGTGGCCGACCACATTAAGAGCATGAGTAACTCCCATGGAATGCCAAGAGTCACAACTCTTGGTAACTCCCATGAGGTGGCATTCCACATAAGCAACCATGATGATGTGGCGCATTATCATTGGTCCACATCTTGCCCACTCACCAATGAGGTGGCATAAAGTCAAGTCAAACTTGACTCTTCATCTTCCTCTCAAATCAAGTCAAACTTGACTTAATCTCTCTCATGGTTGATCTAATCCAACCATTTAATTCAAGCCAATTTAATATAATGAATCTAATTCATTTAATTAAATTGATTTAATGATTCATAATCTAAATTAGACTCATTAAACACATGAATCAACTTGAGTCCAACTCAATTACTCCAATTAGGATTACTCTTAATCCAATTTGATTCATCAAATGAATCTAATTCTCTTGGTTCATCATATGAACCTAACTCCATCTAATTGTCCTTAGTGTGTGACCCTATAGGTTCTTGTAACATTGGCAATGCCCCTAAACCCATTTAGAAGCATAAGTAATGAGCGGTATCTAGCAACACATCATTACTACCCAATGTTACAAGAATGTTGAGATCCAACATCACCTTGTGACTACTAATTGTGACTCATCACAATATGTGACATTGTCCTTCTATCCTAGACACCTAGATTGATCAATGTGAGGCATAGACCGTGTCATCCTCTAATCAATCTAAATCTTGAACTCCAAGTAGACTCACTCGATCAAATGAACTCAACATCTCATGTTGACTCATTTGGGCATGGCCATGCACTTCGTGGTCTAACTCTATCAAGAATACCGATGTCGCTCCCGTCATATGGGAGGGATAGATCCCATCTACATCACTCACATCCCTCTGCATAATTCGTTATATATCAAGTAATCGCCTTTATAGTCCACCCAGTTACGGGTGACGTTTGACGAAACCAAAGTACATAACTCCTTACGTAGGGAACCATGGTGACTTCAGGTCTAAGGACCAATAGTCATACTAATAGTCACATGAGAAAGTATATGACACTCATATAACGATCCATGATACTTTCTCATGGCGGGTCATTCAGTATACATTCTCCAATGCATACCCATGTGTCAACTAGATATCTCCATATCCATGACTTGTGAGATCAAGTCATCGAGTTGACCTACATGCTAGTCTTATTGCATTAACATTGTCCCTGAATGTTAATACTCGACTAGGAATGATTAAGAGCAGTGTTCCCTATATCATCTCACTATCGGTTCAACTAACCGATTGATATAGGTGAGAACCATCTACTCAAGGACATTATTATACTTAGTTTATTTGACACCAATACAAGTAAGTATAATAACCAAAATCCAAATGCCTTTATTTATATAGAATATGATACAATAAGTCCAAAATACAATCATCAAATGATTGGCTCTAGGGCTCTAGCTAACACCTAGATCACCCCTAGGCATAAGATCGCCTAGAAGTACCTTAGTAGTTTTGGGATTAGCTATCTCGACTCATATTAAAGATGCGCGCAAATTGGTACAATGTCGGGCCCAGGAGAAGTTGATTATTATTATTTTAAAGTAATAAAGTATAAGTTTTGGAAAAAATGAAACAAGCACCATTTATGCTTAGAGTCAGTAAGTTTAGCTTTTTTTAATTTGAAGCATGCAGTATTAGTTTTATTTGTTTCCTGCTTAGTTATTTAGCATGATTAGCTTTATTTTTCCAGCATGCAGATTTATCCTTGTGTAGCATGATTAGCTATTAGAATTACATGAGTAGGTTCCTTAGCTTTTGTTTGCTATTAGTTTGACATGAGCTGATATATTTATGATTTATTTTCTTTTAGAGCATATAGTTTCTAGTTCATTCTGTATACATGCATATTCGTATTTTTGTGAGTTAGATAGCGCTTACTAAGGAAATTTTGCTTATAGACTGGATTTCCTCTTACTGCAGATAAAGGAAAGGAAAAGATCTAGCAAGGAATACAACAAGGTGGTGCGGATGGTGTGTGATGCCAGGACTATGGAAGTCTTGGGGCTAGAAAAGAGTTCTTTTAGTTTTCTTTCTTTATTACTAAGTTTTCCATGTTTTAGTGGACTGTAAACATTTGAGATTGTATTTTGAGTTCCATGTCATGTGAGATTGTTTTAGATAGTATGCTAAGATGAATTTAGTATAGTATGTATTTTTGGTGTTTGACACATATTTAACTGCGTGGTTGTTTGATATATGTTCCAGCCGCCTATGGCTGTGTATTATTTGTATGTATTGAGGAATTTGGTCACCGATACAGGGGAGATTTTGCCAAAATTTTTCGGTAGGGATTCCTCGTGGTTTCGATCACACCGGTTAAGTAGAGTTAATAGTTATGTAATGGTCACCTTAGAGAGTAGTAGTAGTAGTAAGAAAGGTGGTCGTTACAGTTGGTATCAGAGCAGTTTCCATTCTCCAGCATCACACATCAGCACCAGCTTTGCTGTCTTCAAGTAAGAAATTATTTAAGTTCTTTCTTTATTGCTTTCCTTTATTATTATTTGCAGTATAGAGTAATTGTTTATGAGTGCTTAAGTCAGATAAGAGTTTTTGCTGTTTTCTTTATTCATATACAAATATGTATGTTTAGAAAGGGTAGAGAAAATATCAAGTCTTCTTCTTTGCATAATTAGATGGCAAGAAGAGAACATCCCCATACCGTTCGTACTGAGAACCAAGATCAGGAGAACGAAGAGCTTAGATCAACTGAGCCCAATCTCTCTGAAGTTGTTGCCCAACTCCAGAGACAAGTAGTAGAGCAGCAACAAGTGATTGCCAACTTGATTGCCAATCAGCAGCCAGTTCCTCCCACTCCTCCAACCATCAATGTGGAGACTCCAGTGGTGACTGAAGTTCCACCAGCCACCCTGGAAGTCATTACAACACCTAGAAGACAAGAAGCATACCTGATACATTGGCTGAAGTTGAAGCCAGAAAGTTTCTCAGGTACGACTGAGCCCTGGGATGCTCAGGCTTGGTTCAAGACACTGGAGTGCACCATGGAGCTTCTTGACTGGCCAAGAGTCGAGAAGGTCAAGTGTGCCTCTTTCTGCCTATCAGGAAATGCTCGTATGTGGTGGGAGAGAGAGAGAGTTAAGAGCAAGAGAGTAGTCAATCAGATGAGCTGGACTGACTCCGAGAAAGAGTTTCACAAAGAATTATTCCGCTAAAGGATCACCAATAAGCATTATGAAGAGTTTATAGGATTCAGAAGGTGAACCATCCTTTGAGTTCACGGGAGTACCAAAGAGGAAGACCCAGAAATTCCTCTCCTCCCTAACAACTCACCAGATGTTAGCTAAAGGATGTACTGGTTTTCTTGCGTACATTGTGAATACAGAAGAACAAGAAAGACCCAAGCAGGAAGATGTTCGGGCAGTCTGCGAGTATCTAGAGGTATTCCCAAAAGAGCTATCTGAACTACCTCCCAATAGAGAAGGGGAGTTTGAAATTGAATTGGTTCCTGATGCTAGCCCAATTTCAAAAGCGCTGTACCAAATTTCTCTAGCAGAGCTAAAAGAGTTGTTCGTTAAGAAGAAAGACGGATCCATGCTAATGTGCATAGATTTTGGAGCGCTGAGCAAAGTAGCAGTTAAGGACAAGTACCCTCATTCCAGAATAGATGATCTATATAATCAGCTAAAAAGGGCAATAGTGTTCTCTAAAATGGACCTGTGCTCTGGGTATCATCAGTTGGAAGTGATAAAAAGTGATACACCCAGAACAGTTTCCAGGACCAGATCTGGACACTACGAATTTGTAGTCATGTCTTTTGGTGTGACTAATGCACCAGCGGTCTTCATGGACTTAATGAATAGAGTGTTCAGAGAATACCTTGACAAATTTGTCATCGTATTCATCAACGACATTCTAGTCTATTCCAGAACCTCAGAGGAGCATGACACGCACTTGAGGATAGTACTGCAGACTCTTCAGCAAAAGCAGCTTTACGCTAAGTTGTCAAAGTGCGAGTTCTGGTTAGATCAGGTGACGTTTCTAGGTCACATAATTTCTAAAGAAGGTATCCAAGTGGATCCAGCAAAAATAGAAGCGGTCAACAACTGGAGTAGACCTAAGAACGCCAGGGAGATTAGAAGTTTCCTTGGTTTAGCTGGGTACTACAAGAAATTCGTGGAGGACTTTTCTAGGATAGTCTCTCCACTAACAGCCCTCACCAGGAAGAACAAGAAGTTTGAATGGTCTGATAAATGTGAGCAGAGTTTCCAAGAGCTCAAGAAGAGACTGACCAGTGCTCCTATCCTAACAGTTTCATAAAGTGACAGGAGTTTTGACATCTACAGTGATGCTTCCAAGATGGGCTTAGGAGCTGTACTCATGCAGGAAGGAAAAGTGATAACTTATGCTTCCAGACAACTCAAAGATTATGAAAAGAACTACCCCACTCATGATCTTGAGCTGGCAGCTGTGGTCTTTGCACTGAAACTCTGGCGACACCACTTGTATGGAGTTCAGTGCAGAATTTTTACAGACCATCAGAGTCTTAAGTACTTCTTCACTCAGAAGGACTTAAACATGAGACAGCGTAGGTGGCTAGAGTTGGTCAAAGACTATGACTATGAAATCCTCTACCACCCATGCAAAGCTAATAAAGTGGCAGATGCACTAAGCAAAAAATCCAGTGCATCCCTGATGACTTTGTCATCATTAGCCCTACCACTACAGAAGGAGTTGTTAGATTTCGAACTTGAAGTTATTTATGGGCAACTCTTTGCATTGACCTTAGAGTCTACCTTGCTTGAGGATATACAGAGAAAGCAAAGTGAAGATCCAGATATCCAGAAGATCAAGCAAGAGATACAGAAAGAAGAAAATTTGGAGTTTAGAGTATCAGACAGTGGAATTCTTTATCAGGGGAGCCGCCTTTGTGTCCCCAATGATGAAGAGCTGAGAAAGAAAATTTTAGAGGAAGCTCATAGTACACCATACTCCAAGCATCCTGGTTCTACCAAGATGTACCAAGACGTGAAACAGAGGTTCTGGTGGTCTGGATTCAAAAGAGATGTAGCTAAATATGTTAGTACCTGTCTGACATGTCAGAGGGTCAAAGCAGAACACCAGAGACCAGGAGAAGTTCTACAACCTCTTCCTATACTAGAGTGGAAGTGGGAAGACATATCCATGAACTTCATAACAGGTCTCCCAAGAACCACAAATGGATATGATGCGATATAGGAGATGATGGACAGAGAAGTTAAGAGACTAAGAAGCAAAGAAGTACACTAGTAAAAGACAGTATAAGACAGAGATATCCAGAATTATTCTAAGTTCGAGGACGAACTTTTTATAAGGTATGGAGAATTGTAACAACCCAAATTTCTCCATTTCGAGTCCCAAAATTAATTTAAAAATATTTAAAAATGCTATAGAAAAATTCTAGAGATTTTTATAATTTTTTGGAGTATTTTTATGCAATTTTTGGAGGTCGTTTGGTATTTTTACTAAACGAAAGAAGTTTTGACAAAAAAATTGTCAAAGCCGAGGTTTAAACCGGAAACCTAGGGTTAAGCAGAGACTCGCCTAACCAACAGACCAGCCGATTGTTTCTTAATTAAACCTACATCGAAATATATTTAAGCTATAGTTGGAACGTTTAAAATAAATTGGAATTAAAAGTGCGCAGCTGAGGGTTCGAGGCCGAGGCCTTTGACCCGAGCAAAACCCGCCTGACCAGTTGTGCTGGCGAGCGGTGTTAATTAAGGAAAGAGTGAATAATATTTAAGTAGTAGTTGATTAATAAAAAAACCTAGTTATAAGAAAAGGGTTTAGGTTTTTTTTCCCGAACCCTAATCCCGTTTCTCTTCACCCTCTCGTGCGCGCGACGACTCTCGGGCGGAAACACGAAGGAGCTAGGGTTCCTTCCACAGGTGACCGACGAAGTTTTTTCCGTCCGATCTTCACTCAACCATGACCCTCTCGTCGTGGAGAGCACGGGGACCCGAAGGAGACGCCGAGACCTTAACCTCTCTGAACCCTAGAAGCCCTTCTTCCGGTTGTAAGTCCAAGAAATCGCATGGTAAGTCGCTGCTCACCTGCAGTAGGATAGTTCCGGATTTCTATCCCCTTTGTTTTCGAATTTTTTTTCTGTGATGATTGTCGGTTTAGGGTTTTTGCCGTGAGTTGTTTGTTTCGGATTTGATCAGGATGTTTAGTTAGGCATATGGTTTATTTTCTGAAGCATGAAGTAGGGAGCAAGGAATTTATGTTGCTGCCGTGAGTTGCTGTGCAGTTCGGAATTTGTTGTTCTAAGCAATGAGCATAAAGAACAATTAGGATTTTAGGTTTCCGGTAGCAAATTGTTACAGTAGAAATTCCTTCTTTGGTTTCCTTGCCGTGGCACATAGCAATCACCTTTTAATAGCATGTGCTTAATAGAAAATCTGTCAATGCGCTGCTTAATAGAACAATTGATGTTCGGTTCTTAACAGAAATCTACCAATGCGTTTATTAAGGGCTTACAGTATCACCCTTTCTAATAGATTTTATTAAATTGTGCATGTTCCTAACCTTTAGGTGATTATGTGTGGCTATAGTAGAAAGAGACCAATGCTTATTTTCTCTTTGCATTGCTGCTGTAGTATGCTTTAAGATTTCAGTTTTTTTCTGTGCCATTGGTTTCCTATAGCTAGTGTGCTTTGTTGACCTTGCTTTCAGATTTTGTGTACAACATTGCTTTCAAATTCCTTTCCGGGAGTTTGAAAGGATAGCAAGGTTGCTTGAACTTTTCATTGTAGGTGTTGAGTCCTTCTCCTGTTGGACATGGCATGGGTAGTTAGGTTTATGGATTGAAGTAAGATTTCTTGTGAATTCATTTGGATTTCCGAACAGTGCATGTTTATTTATAAGGAATTAGTGTAGAGTTCTGATATGGCATGTTTAAGGATTTCTGATGCTTTATAAAGGTATAAGTTTGAACCAGTTTTACATAGGTTTGTTTAAGATTCCAGTTACAAGGTTTTAGCTAATTCTTGATGATGTTTTTCTTGAGGTTTAGATGAGCTTGTTAAATTGTTTCCAGTATTTTGCTTCCAATTGTCCATATGGAATAGAGTTTGTAAAGAGTTTTATTAACTTTTGGAAACCGTTTTGGAGTTTGCTCTGGAGATGTTAGGAGCTCTAAATACTAGTGATTTCTAGAGTTGATAGGAAAAGATTAATATTTTAAAGTATAAGAAGTATAAGTTTTAGAGAGTTTCAAGTTCTAACTAGTTTAGACCTTTTTAGCGTTATTTAATGGGCAAGGACAACCCTTTTGTGTAAAGTATAAGTATTAGTTTTCTTGCTATGAAATGGGAACAAACAACCCCACTTTGAGTTTCTGTTTAGATGTTCTTATTACGGTTTTTAGGAAGCATGATCAGTTTTTTTTTTTAAGCATGGCAAATTCAGTTTCCTTGCATTGATGAACATGAACAGTCATGTTTCTTTTAAAGCATTTCAGTTCAGATTGTAGTATGAGCCATTGTTTGAGTAGTGTTGTTTCAATTCCAGAATTTGCTTATGTTAAATCTGAGCATGAGGTTTAGATAATTTGCTTATGTTAAATCTGAGCATGAGGTTTAGATATGCTACTTCCATTTAAGCATACAAATTTGAGTTTCCTTGTTACCTCAATATGCAGAACTCCAATCTTAGAGCAGATTTCTAGTTCCTTATGTTATTAGATGTGCATGAGTAGCCTTCCTTTTAAAACAATCAGTTTCTAGTTTCTTTAGAGTTTATAGTGTAGAATTGTGTAGCTTAATATGCAGAATTGTGTTTATTCTGTGAAACTCTAGAATTTTTATGCATATAGTGTTCTATTAAACTCTTTTAGGGGTTATGAGTGATTATAAGTGAGAAAAGACCAAGGTCTTAAATTGATCCTAAATTCTAGAAGTTTAGGATTAAAAGCACACTAAGTGTTTGAATAAATGCCAGGGCATTTTGTTATAAGAGAATTAAAGAATAACAAGTATAAGGAAGTTATAGTTAAAAAGAAGATAAGTATTTTACTTTTTAATGGCATGTACCGGACACAAGTCCATTGGGTGAGCTCCTAGATCACCCCTAGGCACAAGATCGCCTAGAAGTACCTTAGTAGTTTCGGGATTAGCTACCTCAACTCATATTAAGGATGCGCGCAAATTGGTACAATGTCGGGCCCAGGAGAAGTTGATTATTATTATTTTAAAGTAATAAAGTATAAGTTTTGAAACAAATGAACCAAGCACCATTTATGCTTAGAGTCAGTAAGTTTAGCTTCTTTTAATTTGAAGCATGCAGTATTAGTTTTATTTGTTTCCTGCTTAGTTATTTAGCATGATTAGCTTTATTTTTCCAGCATGCAAATTTATCCTTGTGTAGCATGATTAGCTATTAGAATTACATGAGTAGGTTCCTTAGCTTTTCTTTGCTATTAGTTTGACATGAGCAGATATATTTATGCTTTACTTTCTTTTAGAGTATATAGTTTCTAGTTCATTCTGTATACATGCATATTCATGTTTTTGTGAGTTAGATATTGCTTACTAAGCAAATTTTGCTTATAGACTGGATTTCCTCTTACTGCAGATAAAGGAAAGGAAAAGATCTAGCAAGGAAGACGACAAGGTGGTGCGGATGGTGTGTGATGCCAGGACTATGGAAGTCTTGGGGCTAGAAAAGAGTTCTTTTAGTTTTCTTTCTTTATTACTAAGTTTTCCATGTTTTAGTGGATTGTAAACATTTGAGATTGTATTTTGAGTTCCATGTCATGTGAGATTGTTTTAGATAGTATGCTAAGATGAATTCAATATAGTATGTATTTTTGGTGTTTGACACATATTTAACTGCGTGGTTGTTTGATATATGTTCCAGCCGCTTGTGGCTGTGTATTATTTGCATGTATTGAGGAATTTGGTCACTGGTACAGGGGAGATTTTGCCAAAATTTTTCGGTAGGGATTCCTCGTGGTTTCGATCACACCGGTTAAGTAGAGTTAATAGTTAAGTAACGGTCACCTTAGAGAGTAGTAGTAGTTGTAAGAAAGGTGGTCGTTACAGAAAGGCCAGTACCCGACTTCCAAGGCTGTCGTAAATAAATCCAAGTGACCAATTCCGAGGTCTTGACCCTGGTAGACCGAGGTCTGCTCTTTTAGGATTGGTGGCTCGCTACCCCAACCTATTAGGGAACGCGCATAAGATGGTACTTACGCCTTAGGGATCCCAAGTGAAGCTATTTATTTTCAAGTATATGTTTAACAAAGTTTTCAAGTTTAAAGAATTTCCATGTTTCAAGATAAGTTAAGAAAAAGCAAGTTTAAGAAAGTTAAATGCTTGTTTACGTTTAAGAAAGTTAAATGCTTGCATATGCTTGTTGCCTTGAGTTAAATATGTTTTAGTTCCTCTATTAGTACAAAAGTATTTATGTATGTTTATCTGTACTATCAGTGTAAGTAATAGTAAAGATTCTGGCATGAAAAGTATTTTAAAAGTATGTTTGCACATTTCGAGATTTTTGTGAGCTAGATAGTACTTATTAAGCCTTGTTGCTTACTAGTTGCATTTCCTCTTACTGCAGATAAAGGAAAAGGAAAACAATAGTGAAGGAAGGTGACAAAGGGATGCATGATGGTGTGTGTGTGATGCCTGGATTATGGAAAGCCTTGGGAATTTGTTGGGAGCATATTAAGATTTCTTTTTAAATTGCTACTAAAATTTTAGAGATTTTACTTTCTAATTATTGTTAAGAGGATGTCATAAATTGTTAGTTTTACATGGGTCGAGTGTCATCTAGTATTTCTATTATTAATGATTGAATAGACTAGTTTTGGTGGATGCTTGCTAGATAATATGATTCCATATTTTTTTGAGATGGATGTTTTTGGGCACATGAAGTATACTATTTGATACATTGTATGTAGATTAGTTTTAAAGAGTGCAAGAAATTCATTATGATCTTTCACATGCAATTATAGTTGGAAATGCTTTAACTACTTTAGAATTGTGAGTTGAGTGTTGAAATGAATCATTTATGTTCCTTTATGTGTTTCATGTTTCGTAAAAAATGCATTAAGAAGCTAGTAGTACTTATGCTACTTAACTGCATGTTATGATGTCGCTCACCGTAAGAACCAAATTAGTGGAAAAGTTCTCCATTTAAGTTTAGAAAATTTTATGTACTACTATCATTAGCGTAAGCAACACTAGTTAAGTAAAGTTCATAGATAAGTACTGTTCACCTTAGAGAGCACTAGGAGGGTGGGTGTAACGACCCAATTTTTCCTATTTCAAGTTCTAAAAGTGCATAAAAATATTTGGAAATACTTTTAAAATATTCTAGAGATTTTTAGGAATTTTTAGAGTATTTTTACGTAATTTTTGGAGGTCGTTTAGTAGGGTTAAAAAAAAGGAAAGAAGTTTTAAAAAAAAAGTTGTAGAAGCTAGGTTTCGAACCCAGCTCCTCGGACCCAAGCACAACCAGCCCGACCAATCGAGCTAAGCTCGTTTTGTTAACTAAATATGGGAATAAATTTATTTAAGGTATAGTTTCGATTTAAACCCTAGTATAAGAAAAGGAATTTAGGTTTCTTTTCGGAAAATCAAAAACTTCTCTCGAAATTTCTCTTCTCCTCACGCGGCGGCGCCGTTCTTCTCTCGGGCGAAACACGAAGGGCTAGGGTTTTCTCCCTCCGGCGGCCGGCAAGGAGAGCTCGGGAAATACAAGGAAACGGTGGAATCGAAGCTCCGCCGAAACCCTAGAGCACTTCCCCTCCGGTTGTAAGTCCAAGAACTCAATGTGAGTTGCTTCTCACCTGCAGTAGGAGTAGTTTTCGGGATTTCAAACGCTTTCTTTTGCTTCTTCTTCATAGATTAAGTTTCAGAATTAGGTTTTGGTGGTGCATGCTAAGTTTCAATGGGATACGATTATTCCTGATGCTCGGTTAGGTACAATTGGGTTTTGGTATTGTTAGTGTTGTGCAATTTGAATAGTGAAACTTTGTTTTCCTATGGTTCTGATATTGCTGGACGGTTTTAAATTGGAACAATGAAGTTCTTCTCCGCTGTGCTTCTTATCAATGTCATTGAGTAGATAAGTTGCAATTAGAAGTGTGCTGCTGCATTTGCTTAATTGAATTGCTGAGGTTGTAGGGAAACTTAGTCGACTTTATGCAGAATTTTAGAGTACATGAACAGAATGTTTTCCTTTTCCTTAAGCATTTCAATTAGAATATTTTTATTCGGTTTAGATGTGAAAAGCATGCACAGTTTCCTCTTTAGTATGCAGATTTAGTTATTTCCATGCTATCCAATGAGCATGATTAGTTTCTTTTGCCACTAGATATGCACGGTGATACTTTGTAGTCTCTTTTGCTATTTGAATATCTTGAGCATGCAATTATTAGTTTCTTTGCTTTTACCTAAGCATGAGTTTCTGTCTTTAAGAACTATAAGCAAGAAAGACTAAGGTCTAGACTTGATTTCAATTCCAGAAGATTGAATATCAAAAGCGCACACAAGGTGTTTGCTTAAATGCCAAGTAAGGGCAAGTATAAAAAAGTTATAGTTAAAAAGAAAGTATTTTACTTTTAAAGGGCATGTACCGGACACAAGGTCCAAGGGATGGGCTCCAAGATGCCCCTAGGCACAAGGCCTAGAAGTATCTTAGTAGTTTCGGGATTAGCTACCTCGATTCTTATTAAGAATGCGCGCTAAGTGGTACAATGCCGGGCCCAAAAGAAGTTTATTATTATTTTGAAGTATTAAAGTATAAGTTTTGAAACAAATGAAACAAACTTCAAATATGTTTAGAATTAGAAAGTTTAGTCTCTTGTTGTTTGAAGCATTCAGAAGTAGTTTTATTTGTTTCTTGCTATTAGATTATTCAGCATGTTTAGTTTTATTTGCTTTCAGCATGCTGTTATAGTTTTATTCTTATGAGCATGTTTAGCTTTACATGTTTAGTAGTTTTACATGTTTAGTAGCTTTACATGTTTAGTAGCTTTACATGTTTAGTATGCTTCTCTTATTGGTTTATGAGCATATTTAGCTATACAATGTTTAGTATTTCAGTTAGCATGATTCCTTTGCTATATATGAGCATGAGTAGTTTTATATGTTAGCATTCAGTTTTAGCATGTTTTTATTTATATACATGCATATCGAGTTTTTGTGAGTAGATAGCGCTCACTAAGCTTTATGCTTATAGACTGCATTTCCTCCTACTGCAGATAAAGGGAAAGAAAAGATACAGTGAAGGAAGGCGACAAGGAGATGCAAGAGGAGTGTGTGATGTGTGGACTATGGAGGTCCTTGGGACTTAGCTAAAGAACTCATTTAGTTTAAGAATTTGTTTAGTTTAATTTCTTATTAAGTTGATAAGAAAATTATGTAGTAAGAGGTTATGTTTTCGGTTTTTCATTATCTGCATGATTTGAATTATTAAACTGCGTGGTTGTGGTTAGTTTTCATTTCTTATTAAACTGCGTGGTTGATTGAAATATATTTCCAGCCGCCTGTGGCTGAGTATATTATGCTTATATTATGGAAAATGGTCACCAGTACAGGGGAGATTCTGTCGAAATTTTTCGGTAGGGTTTTCCTAGAGATTTTTAATAAACCGGTTAAGTAGAGTTAGTAGATAAGTAACGGTCACTCTTAGAGAGTAGTAGTAGTAGTAAGAAGGGTGGTCGTTACAGTGGGCATTACAACATACATAGATAGAGCTTCCCTAACCTACTATCATCCAAAACTTTACCAGTACCGTAGGTCAAGTTAAACTTTGTCCCTTTTTAAACTAATCATAATCACCCTACTGGGTAGGTTATTTTTGGATGTGCCAGCTATTTTGGAGCCCCCCTTAAATTATTGATTTTCCCTTTAATATTTTTAATTTATAATTTAAATTTAAGTTTTTAATTTTGAATTAATTAAATTGGTCAAAATTTTCTTTTTTAAAGGAGTGTATTTAATATTTAAATTTTCTTTCAATTTTAATTTTATTAAGTTAAGATTTTTAGTGTTTAAGTTTTTATTAGTTGAATTTATTAGATTAGTCTTATTTTTAAAATTTAATGTTTTGTTAATTAAATTATTTTAGTTTTGGATAGAATTTTCTTGTAACGACCACCCTTCTCACTACTATACTACTCTCTAAGGGTGACCGTTACTTAACTACTAACTCTACTTAACCGGTAAGGTCGAAACCACGAGGAGTCTCTACCGAAAAATTTCGGCAGCATCTGCCCTGTACCGGTGACCATAAACTGAGATACATACATAGTATACATCAACCACAGGCAGCTGGAACATATATCAAACAATCACACAATTAAATAAGTGTCAAACTCATCTCAGCTAACAATCTAAAACAAAATAATCTCTAATGACAAGAAATGTAAGATACAATCTCAAATATTTATTAATCACTAAAATGTGGAAACTTAAAAATGCCCAAGTCTCTCCCATAGTCCTGGCATCACATATCCATCCGTACCTCCTTGTCGCCTTCCTTTATCTGCAGTTAGAGGAAATGCAAACTATAAGTGAATGCTTAGTAAGCGCTATCTAACTCACAAAACTCGAATATGCGCGTAAGGAAGAAATCTAAAACTGAATGCTCAGAAAGAAACACTACTCATGCTTGTCTAATAGCAAAAGAAACAAAGCGTACTGGAATGCTAAATATGTAAAGCAGACCTAAACAAACATGCTACCATAAAAGAAAGCTAAACTTGCTAGGCATTAAACTTATGTGGAGCTTGTTTTACTTGTTTTAAAACTTATACTTTAATATCTCGGAATAACAAGTTTAACTGAACTGATACATGAGCTGAGCTAAACTGATGCTAGGCTAATGCTGAATCTAAACTGTATTTACATAACTAATTTGTGAAGTTTTGAAAACTATTTTCATAATAGATAAAAATAATAATCAAACTACTGATGGGCCCGGCAACTGTACTTGCTATGCGCGCATCCCTAACTAGACCTGAGGTAGCTAGTCCCGAATCTAGTAGGGTTTACTAGGTTATCTAAACCTAGGGACGACTATGGGAGCCCAACCCAAGGACAACTAAGAGTCCAGCACAGTGCCACTGATAAAAGTAAAATACTTGTTATCTTTTAATACTTCTAATTGTTGGTTGCTACTCGGAAAACCTAATGGTTCCACTGTACAAAAATTTTGTACAAAGGTCTGAACCTTTTCCTAGCTACCATGTGTTCTTTTAAATTAAACTTGGATCACCTGCGGAACTTAACACGTTTGATCCAAAGTTTAATCTATTTGTTCTTCTAGGTTTAGACTCGGATCTCCTGCGGAACTTAACACGTTCGATCCTGTAACGACCCGACCCTCTTGGCCCATTTGACGGCCCATTTGGCGACCCTCGGGTCATCGACCGTCGGCCCTTATGTCGTCGGCCCATTTGGCGACCTCTCATGTCGTCGACCGACGACCCTCCGTCTGCTCACCTGGACTTTCCACCGCGGGATTTTGCCTCCCGGGATTCGAACTAAACCTCCGGGCCAAGTAGTAGAGTTTATGAATCTCGCAACCAAGTGAGAATCACTTGGTTACCGAGATTCATAAACTCTACTACTTAGCGAGGTTTAGAGTTCGAACTCTGGGAGGCACAAAATCGTGGAAAAGTGAGTACTGGCTACGCCAGTCGCTCAGACGACGAGAGGTCGCCAAAATGGCCGACGATAAGGGCCGACGGTCGATGACCCGAGGGCTAAACGTGAAAGGTGGCTCGTTACAATAAAAGGCGCCTTTTATTGTAACGACCGACCTTTTGGCCTCTTGGCGACTCGCGCCCAACCGGCGGCCCTTATGTCGCCCGGCCCATTTGGCGACCTCTCATGTCGTCGACCGACGACCCCTTGGCCGTGCTGCTACTCACTAGGACTTTCCACCCCGCCGCTGGATTTTTGCTCCCGTGATTCGAACTCTAAACCTCCGTGCTTAAGTATTAGAGTTTATGAATCCTGGTAACCAAGATGAGCCTTTTATTGTAACGACCGACCCTTTTGGCCTCTTGGGCGACCACATCCTAATGGCAGAGCAGGTTGTATGTCGACGATTGCCACGCCGACTGGGATCGACATTGATTGCTGATTCCAGGCGTTGGATTTTAGTTGATAGTTTGACTTACGGCTGAGCAGTTTGCATTAGAGTTTATGATCTCGCAACCAAGTGAGATCATCTCACTTGGTTTCCAGGATTCATAAACTCTAATACTTAAGCCTGGAGGTTTAGAGTTCGAATCCTGGGGGAGGCAAAAATCCACTGGCCAGGGGTGGAAAGTCCTAGTGAGTAACGGCACGGCCAAGGGTCGTCGGTCGACGACATGAGAGGTCGCCAAATGGGCCGACGACATAAGGGCCGCCAGTTGGGCTGTAACGACCCGATTTTCCCTATTTCGAGTTCCAAATGTCTATAAAAATATTTGAAAATGCTTTTAAAATATTCTAGAGATTTTTAGAAATTTTTAGAGTATTTTTACATAATTTTTGGAGGTCATTTAGTATGTTTACAAAAAGAAAGAAATTTTGACAAAAACTGTTGAAGACGAGGTTCGAACCTACGAGCTCGGGTCGGACTGACCCAGCCAAACCCGGCCCAACCAGCTGAGCTACATGGACTTTGTCAATCCAATATGGAGCAAATTGATATTAAAGCATAGTTGTGATTAAACCCGAATAAAAGAAAGGAAATTAGGTTTTCATTTCCGAAAAACCAAAACAATTTCTCTTAAAAATCCCTCTCCTTCTCCCTCGCGACGGCGCCTCCTCTTCCTCGGGCGAAAACCGCAGGCACACCTAGGCGATTTTGGCGGCCGGCCAAAGCTTCCCGAGGGGCTCTCTTCGACTCCTTAAGGTCGCCTTGTCAAGGGAAGCACGCGAGCACAAAGGAAGCACCGCGAGCTTGGGTTTTCTTCGAACCCTAGATATCTCTTCCACCCTTCGGTTGTAAGTCCAAGAACCGGCGGTAAGTACTACTCACCTGTGGTAGGAGTTGCTCCGAATTTAGGGTTTTTATCTCCTTGCTTCCGGACTTTGTTGTGTCGATTTTTTGAAGTGCTAGGATTTCCTCCTTGCTTTGTTGAGATGCCATCTTCGGTTTCTGTTAATTGAACACCAGTAGCTACCATTTGCTATTAGATATGCATGCAAGTTTCCTAAATTTCACTAGTTTTTAGTTGGGCACGAACAACCCTCAATTCAGGTACATAGTGTTAGTTTTCTTCCTGTTTGATAACATAGCAAGCTTAGTTTACATGGATATACATGGGCAGATCATTTAGTTTCCATTTACTATTGATTCTTGTTCTTTCCTTTACCGGTTACAAGCATGAGCAATTTTCTTGTTCCTTTGCTGTTAGTTGTTTTCACTCTGCCATTAGTTTGAGCACGAGTAACTCCAGCTTAGTTCCCTTAAGCAGAGGCAGATTCATCCTTTTTACATAGTAGCTTAGTTTTCCTTGCTAATGCCATGCATCTGATTAGTTTTATGTTGGTATTTCAGCCTTGGATTTCCATGTTTCCAAACATGTACAAACTTTGTTAATTAAGCATGCGGCTTGTATTTTTACTTGCTATTAGATGAGTAGGAGTGGCCTTGATTTTTGGCAGAATTTTATGCTGTTAGTTCTTTATACCATGTAGATTAGAGCAGGTTACAGCATTTCTTGCTTATGCTGTTAATTTCTGATGCAGTTAAGTGATAGCATGTTCTGTCAATGCTGTTTGCTTCTTATACCATGCAGATTAGAGCATTTCCTGCTATAGTTTCCCTGTTAAACTTGAAAAGAACAACTCTGTATTAGTAGGTCTGGTTAGATTTCTCTTCTTGTGATGTATAGTGGAACGAACAGCCCTCTTTGAGCTTACTATTTGGTCCTTCCTATGCCAACTCAATAAAGCTAGTCAGCCCTAGTTCCCAGCATTCCAGTTCTGAGTTTCTAGTTCCTGGATTAACATGAACAGCCCTGTTTTATAATTTGGAGTTAGCTTGTGGTGCTACCTTCCTAACATTTCAGAATTTGATTACTTGGCGTTTCATTTGTTTAGTTCCTTAGCCTTTTAACCTAAAATTTAGAATTTCACAGCTTTGTTTTAGGCTTGAAAGTTTCTTAAATAAGCTTGAGTAGTTTATTACCCAAGAATGACCTTTATTTAAAGTATGTAGTGTTAGTTTAATGGTTTTTCTTGAACATGAACAACTATTAAGTTTACCTCGTAGTTTGATTGGCTTTGCTTTATTTTTATAGCATGCTTAGCTAGTTTCAATCCCTTACTTGTTGGATATTTACAGTGTTTAGTAAGCTTAAAGTTGCTTACTTAAAAGTTCAAACTAGCTCTCTTTTGCTTTATTTATAGCATGATTAGAATCATTCCATACTTGATTTTACAGCATGTTTAGAAGCACTAAAATAGCATCCTTTGCCATGTTTTCACCGTATGATTCAAAGGCTTTAAATTGCTTTCTTTAGTTTAGCTTATAGCATGATCAGTAAGCTTTAAGTTACTTGTTTTATTCTGTTATATAGCATGGTTAGTTGATTATACACCCATACTTGTTAAGTATATTTAAAGGACTCCCACAATCTTTAATAAAAGATAATAAGGAAGATAAAAGAATAAGAAAGATAACAAGTAAGTCAAGCAAGAGGCTAGTACCCGACATCCAAGAGCTTGTCGTTAAACAAATCCAGGTGACCATTTCCGAGGTCTTGGCCCTGGTAGACCGAGGTCTGCTCTTTTAGGATTGGTGGCTCGCAACCCCAACCTATTAGGGAACGCGCATGAGATGGTACTAAGCCTGGGCCCAAAGAAAAGAAAACCAAAGAAAAGAAAACCAAAGAAAAGAAAGAAAGAAAGAAGAAGAAAGTAAAAGATAGAAATTAAAAGATTAATTTCTATTACAAGGATATAAGAAAATATATTAAGTTTTATGCTTAGAATAAATAAAAAGTTAGTTTCTTTAATTCTAAGCTTACAGTGTTCATTTCTTATTATCCTGTTAGATAGTGAGCATGTTTAGTATTCAGTTTCATTTTCTGTATACCATGAGCACATGCAGATTTGCTTTAGCATTTCAGTTTCAGTATTATTGCATTACATTTATGCATTTCGAGTTTTGTGAGATAGATTAGTACTTACTAAGCATTTTCGCTTATAGATCTTTTTTTTTTTCCTCCCACCGCAGATAAAGGAAAAGCTAAGATATAAAAGGGAGGCGACAGGATGGTGGTGGTGATGAAGGTGTGTGGTGACTGGACTATGGAGAGATCCAGAGTTTGCTAGCAAATTTTCAGGACCTACCTGTTTAGAGTTTCAGTTTATGTTTTTAGTTTTCTTCTTAAATGCTTTTATGAAGTTGAGATTGTAATGGAGTTTAATTCGTATTTGTAGCTTGATATGTCCTACTGTTGGAGTTATGTTTGTTTACTATTGCTAGAATAGCTCTCTTTTAGTTATAGTGTGTATTATTACTGCGTGGTTGTGAAAATATATGTTCCAGCCGCCTGTGGCTGAGTATAGATTGTTTGTATTATGGATTTGGTCACCGGTACAGGGGAAACTCTGCCGAAATTTTTCGGTAGGGATTTCTCGTAGTTAAGTAGCGTACCGGTTAAGTAGAGTTAGTAGTTAAGTAACGGTCACTTCTAGAGAGTAGTAGTAGTAGTAAGAAGGGTGGTCGTTACAGTTGGTATCAGTGCAGTGTTCCATTCTCCAGCATCACACACACATCAGCATCATCCTTGCCGTCTCCAAGTAAGAAAGTATTTAAATTCTTTCTTTATTCTGCTTTCCCTATTATTAACTGCAGTATAGAGTACTTTTTTTTTGAGTACTAAAGTAAGATAGGAGATTTAGTTTCCCTTTTCTTTATTCATATTTATGTATGTTTAGAAGGGTTAAAGTAAGATATCAAGCCTTTACCTTGCATAATTGGATGTTAAGAAAAAGAATGTTCCCGTACCGTTTGTACTGAGAACCAAGATCAGGAGAACGAAGAGCCCAGAACCCTTGGGCCTATTCTCCCTGAAATTGTTACTCAACTTCAGAGACAAGTAGCGAGCACTGCAGCAAGTGAATGCCAATCTAATGGCCAATCAGAAACCAGCTCCTCCCACTTCCCCAACCATTAATGTGGAGACCCCAGTAGCGACTGAAGTCCTATCAGTTGCCCTGGAAGTCGCCACAACACCTAGAAGACAAGAAGCATACCTCATCCAGTGGCTGAAGCTGAAACCAGAAAGCTTTTCAGGCACGACTGAGCCCTGGGATGCCCAGGCTTGGTTTAAAACACTGGAGAGCACTATAGAGCTTCTTGACTGGCCAGAAGTCGAGAAGGTCAAGTGCGCCTCTCTCTGCCTGTCTGGAGATGCTCGTATGTAGTGGGAGAGGATAAAGACCAAGAGAGCAGCCGATCAGATGAGCTGAGCAGATTTTCAGTTAGAGTTCTATGAAGAGTTCTATCACCAACAAGCACTATGAGGGGTTTATAGAGTTCAAGCCAGCCAAGGTAGAAGACAAGACAGTAGGGAGCCCGGAGCCCCAGTCAAGTAAGTGCAGAAGAACAGAAAGAAGGTAAGAAAGAGGAGGTTCGGGTGGTCTGTGAATATCCCGAGGTATTCCCAGCAGATCTACCTAGACTACCTCCCAATAAATGAGTGGATTTGAGATTGAATTGGTTCCTGGAACCGGTCCAATTTCAAAAGCTCCGTATCGCATGTCTCCAGCAGAGCTGAAGGAGTTACAAGAACAACTACAGGAATTACTTGACAAAGGCTTCATTCGCCCTAGTCATTCATCCTGGGGAGCTCCAGAGTTGTTCGTTAAGAAGAAAGACGGATCCGTGCTAATGTGCATAGATTTCAGAACGCTGAGCAAAGTAGCAGTTAAGGACAAGTACCCCCTTCCCAGGATCGATGACTTATTTGATCAGTTAAGAGGAGCAACAGTGTTCTCAAAGATAGACCTGCGCTCTGGGTACCATCAGCTGAAGGTGAAAGAAAGAGATATACCCAGAACGATGTTCAGGACCAGATATGGACACTACGAGTTTGTGGTCATGCCTTTTGGAGTGACTAATTCACCTGCGGTCTTCATGGACTTAATGAACAGAGTGTTCAGAGAATATCTTGAAAAATTTGTCATCGTATTCATCGACGACATTCTGGTCTATTCAAGGACCCCAGAGGAGCATGACACGCACTTGAGGATGGTACTGCAGACTCTGTAGCAAAAGCAGCTTTATGCTAAATTCTCAAAGTGCGAGTTCTGGTTAAATCAGGTGGCGTTTTTAGGTCACATTATTTCTAAAGAAGGTATTCAAGTGGATCCAGCCAAAGTGGAAGCGGTCAACAACTGGAGTAGACCCAAGAACGTCAGAGAGATCAGAAGCTTCCTTGGTTTAGCTGGGTACTACAGGAAGTTCGTGGAGGACTTTTCCAGGATAGCCTCTCCACTAACAGCCCTCACCAGAAAGAACAAGAGATTCGAATGGTCAGATAAATGTGAGCAGAGTTTCCAAGAGCTAAAGAAGAGATTGATTAGTGCTCCCATTCTGACTGTTCCACAGAGCGACAAGAGTTTCGACATCTACAGTGATGCTTCCAAGATGGGTTTAGGAGTTGTACTCATGCAAGAAGGAAAATTCATAGCTTATGCTTCCAGACAACTCAAAGACTATGAGAAGAACTATCCTACTCACGATCTTAAGCTGGCAGCTGTGGTTTTGCACTGAGACTCTGGCGACATTATTTGTATGGAGTTCAGTGTAGAATCTTCACAGATCATCAATCTTAAGTACTTCTTCACTCAGAAGGACTTAAACATGAGACAACGCAGGTGGCTGGAGTTGGTCAAAGATTACGACTGTGAGAACCTCTACCACCCAGGCAAAGCTAACAAAGTGGCGGATGCACTAAGCAGAAAGTCCAGTGCATCCCTGATGTCTCTGTCATCATTAGCCCTGCCACTGCAGAAGGAGTTGTTAAATTTTGGACTTGAGATTATTTGCGGACAGCTCTCCGCATTGACCTTAGAGTCTACCTTGCTTGAGGACATACAGAGAGAGCAAAGTGAAGATCAGACAGAGGATTGAGACTGCCCAGAGTAGACAGAAGAGTTATGCTGACACACGCCGTAGGCCATTGGAATTCCAAGTAGGAGATTCAGTTTTCCTCAAGGTCGCTCCTATGAAGGGAGTGATGAGATTTGGCAAGAAGGGCAAATTAAGTCCTTGCTATGTAGGACCTTACCTGATCATAGAGAGGATTGGGAAAGTAGCTTACAAGCTGGACTTACCACAAGACATGTCAGCAATACACAATGTATTTCATGTCTCCATGCTAAAGAAGTGTCTCCATGACCCGAGCCAAGTGATTCAGCCTCAGTCAGTGCAGATCCAAGAGGATCTTAGTTATAAGAGCAGACCTACACAGATAGTGGACAGAGCAGTCAAGAGATTGAGAAACAAAAAGTACCACTAGTGAAGGTCGTCTGGCAGAACCAGAAGCACGAGGAAATCACTTGGGAGCGGGAGGACAGTATGAGACAGAAGTATCCAGAGCTATTCTAAGTTCAAGGACGAACTTTTTATAAGGTATGGGGATTGTAACAACCCGATTTTCCCTATTTCGAGTTCCAAATGTCCATAAAAATATTTGGAAATGCTTTTAAAATATTCTAGAGATTTTTAGAAATTTTTAGAGTATTTTTACGTAATTTTTGGAGGTCGTTTAGTATGTTTACAAAAAGAAAAAGATTTTGACAAAAACTGTTGAAGACGAGGTTCGAACCTACGAGCTCGGATCGGACTGACCCAGCCAAACCCGGCCCAACCAGCTGAGCTACACGGACTTTGTCAATCCAATATGGAGCAAATTGATATTAAAGCATAGTTGTGATTAAACCCGAATATAAGAAAGGAAATTAGGTTTTCATTTCCGAAAAACCAAAACAATTTCTCTCAAAAATCCCTCTCCTTCTCCCTCGCGACGGCGCCTCCTCTTCCTCGGGCGAAAACCCCAGGCACACCTAGGCAATTCCGGCGGCCAGCCAAAGCTTCCCGAGGGGCTCTCTTCAACTCCTTAAGGTCGCCTTGTCAAGGGAAGCACGCGAGCACAAAGGAAGCACCGCGAGCTTGGGTTTTCTCCGAACCCTAGATATCTCTTCCACCCTTCGGTTGTAAGTCCAAGAACCGGCGGTAAGTACTACTCACCTGTGGTAGGAGTTGCTCCGAATTTAGGGTTTTTATCTCCTTGCTTCCGGACTTTGTTGTGTCGATTTTTTGAAGTGCTAGGATTTCCTCCTTGCTTTGTTGAGATGCCATCTTCGGTTTCTGTTAATTGAACACCAGTAGCTACCATTTGCTATTAGATATGCATGCAAGTTTCCTAAATTTCACTAGTTTTTAGTTGGGCACGAACAGCCCTCAATTCAGGTACATAGTGTTAGTTTTCTTCCTGTTTGATAACATAGCAAGCTTAGTTTACATGGATATACATGGGCAGATCATTTAGTTTCCATTTACTATTGATTCTTGTTCTTTCCTTTACCGGTTACAAGCATGAGCAATTTTCTTGTTCCTTTGCTGTTAGTTGTTTTCACTCTGCCATTAGTTTGAGCACGAGTAACTCCAGCTTAGTTCCCTTAAGCAGAGGCAGATTCATCCTTTTTACATAGTAGCTTAGTTTTCCTTGCTAATGCCATGCATCTGATTAGTTTTATGTTGGTATTTCAGCCTTGGATTTCCATGTTTCCAAACATGTACAAACTTTGTTAATTAAGCATGCGGCTTGTATTTTTACTTGCTATTAGATGAGTAGGAGTGGCCTTGATTTTTGGCAGAATTTTATGTCATTCTTTATACCATTTAGATTAGAGCAGTTACAACATTTCTTGTATTATGTTTTATACCGTGTAGATGATAGCATGTTCTGTCAATGCTGTTTGTTCTTATACCATGCAGATTAGAGCATTTCCGCTATAGTTTTCTGTTAAACTTGAAAGAACAGCTCTATATTAGTAGGTCGGTTAGATTTCTCTTCTTGTGATGTATAGTGGAACGAACAGCCCTCTTTGAGCTTACTATTTGGTCCTTCCTATGCCAACTCAATAAAGCTAGTCACCCTAGTTCCCAGATTCCAGTTCTGAGTTTCTAGTTTCCTGGATTAACATGAACAACCCTGTTTTATAATTTGGAGTTAGCTTGTGGTGCTACCTTCCTAACATTTCAGAATTTGATTACTTGGCGTTTCATTTGTTTAGTTCCTTAGCCTTTTAACCTAAAATTTAGAATTTCACAGCTTTGTTTTAGGCTTGAAAGTTTCTTAAATAAGCTTGAGTAGTTTATTACCCAAGAATGACCTTTATTTAAAGTATGTAGTGTTAGTTTAATGGTTTTTCTTGAACATGAACAACTATTAAGTTTACCTCGTAGTTTGATTGGCTTTGCTTTATTTTTATAGCATGCTTAGCTAGTTTCAATCCCTTACTTGTTGGATATTTACAGTGTTTAGTAAGCTTAAAGTTGCTTACTTAAAAGTTCAAACTAGCTCTCTTTTGCTTTATTTATAGCATGATTAGAATCATTCCATACTTGATTTTACAGCATGTTTAGAAGCACTAAAATAGCATCCTTTGCCATGTTTTCACCGTATGATTCAAAGGCTTTAAATTGCTTTCTTTAGTTTAGCTTATAGCATGATCAGTAAGCTTTAAGTTACTTGTTTTATTCTGTTATATAGCATGGTTAGTTGATTATACACCCATACTTGTTAAGTATATTTAAAGGACTCCCACAATCTTTAATAAAAGATAATAAGGAAGATAAAAGAATAAGAAAGATAACAAGTAAGTCAAGCAAGAGGCTATTACCGTACATCCAAGAGCTTGTCGTTAAACAAATCCAGGTGACCATTTCCGAGGTCTTGGCCCTGGTAGACCGAGGTCTGCTCTTTTAGGATTGGTGGCTCGCAACCCCAACCTATTAGGGAACGCGCATGAGATGGTACTAAGCCTGGGCCCAAAGAAAAGAAAACCAAAGAAAAGAAAACCAAAGAAAAGAAAGAAAGAAAGAAAGAAGAAGAAAGTAAAAGATAGAAATTAAAAGATTAATTTCTATTACAAGGATATAAGAAAATATAATAAGTTTTATGCTTAGAATAAATAAAAAGTTAGTTTCTTTAATTCTAAGCTTACAGTGTTCATTTCTTATTATCCTGTTAGATAGTGAGCATGTTTAGTATTCAGTTTCATTTTCTGTATACCATGAGCACATGCAGATTTGCTTTAGCATTTCAGTTTCAGTATTATTGCATTACATTTATGCATTTCGAGTTTTGTGAGATAGATTAGTACTTACTAAGCATTTTCGCTTATAGATCTTTTCTTTTTTTCCTCCTACCGCAGATAAAGGAAAAGCTAAGATATAAAAGGGAGGCGACAGGATGGTGGTGGTGATGAAGGTGTGTGGTGACTGGACTATGGAGAGATCCAGTGTTTGCTAGCAAATTTTCAGGACCTACCTGTTTAGAGTTTCAGTTTATGTTTTTAGTTTTCTTCTTAAATACTTTTATGAAGTTGAGATTGTAATGGAGTTTAATTCGTATTTGTAGCTTGATATGTCCTACTGTTGGAGTTATGTTTGTTTACTATTGCTAGAATAACTCTCTTTTAGTTATAGTGTGTATTATTACTGCGTGGTTGTGAAAATATATGTTCCAGCCGCCTGTGGCTGAGTATAGATTGTTTGTATTATGGATTTGGTCACCGGTACAGGGGAAACTCTGCCGAAATTTTTCGGTAGGGATTTCTCGTAGTTAAGTAGCGTACCGGTTATGTAGAGTTAGTAGTTAAGTAACGGTCACTTCTAGAGAGTAGTAGTAGTAGTAAGAAGGGTGGTCGTTACAGTTGGTATCAGAGCAGTGTTCCATTCTCCAGCATCACACACACATCAGCATCATCCTCGCCGTCTCCAAGTAAGAAAGTATTTAAATCATTTCTTTATTCTGCTTTTCTTATTATTAACTGCAGTATAGAGTACTTATTTTTTTTTTTTTTTGAGTACTAAAGTAAGATAGAAGATTTAGTTTCCCTTGTCTCTATTCGTATTTATGTATGATTAGAAGGGTTAAAGTAAGATATCAAGCCTTTACCTTGCATAATTGGATGTTAAGAAAAAGAATGTTCCCGTACCGTTTGTACTGAGAACCAAGATCAGGAGAACGAAGAGCCCAGAACCCTTGGGCCTATTCTCCCTGAAATTGTTACTCAACTTCAGAGACAAGTAGCGAGCACTGCAGCAAGTGAATGCCAATCTAATGGCCAATCAGAAACCAGCTCCTCCCACTTCCCCAACCATTAATGTGGAGACCCCAGTAGCGACTGAAGTCCTATCAGTTGCCCTGGAAGTCGCCACAACACCTAGAAGACAAGAAGCATACCTCATCCAGTGGCTGAAGCTGAAACCAGAAAGCTTTTCAGGCATCGCCCAAGCTTGGTTTAAAACACTATAGAGCTTCTTGACTGGCCAGAAGTCGAGAAGGTCAAGTGCGCCTCTCTCTGCCTGTCTGGAGATGCTCGTATGTAGTGGGAGAGGATAAAGACCAAGAGAGCAGCCGATCAGATGAGCTGAGCAGATTTTCAGTTAGAGTTCTATGAAGAGTTCTATCACCAACAAGCACTATGAGGGGTTTATAGAGTTCAAGCCAGCCAAGGTAGAAGACAAGACAGTAGGGAGCCCGGAGCCCCAGTCAAGTAAGTGCAGAAGAACAGAAAGAAGGTAAGAAAGAGGAGGTTCGGGTGGTCTGTGAATATCCCGAGGTATTCCCAGCAGATCTACCTAGACTACCTCCCAATAAATGAGTGGATTTGAGATTGAATTGGTTCCTGGAACCGGTCCAATTTCAAAAGCTCCGTATCGCATGTCTCCAGCAGAGCTGAAGGAGTTACAAGAACAACTACAGGAATTACTTGACAAAGGCTTCATTCGCCCTAGTCATTCATCCTGGGGAGCTCCAGAGTTGTTCGTTAAGAAGAAAGACGGATCCGTGCTAATGTGCATAGATTTCAGAACGCTGAGCAAAGTAGCAGCTAAGGACAAGTACCCCCTTCCCAGGATCGATGACTTATTTGATCAGTAAAGAGGAGCAACAGTGTTCTCAAAGATAGACCTACGCTCTGGGTACCATCAGCTGAATGTGAAAGAAAGAGATATACCCAGAACGACGTTCAGGACCAGATATGGACACTACGAGTTTGTGGTCATGCCTTTTGGAGTGACTAATGCACCTGCGGTCTTCATGGACTTAATGAACAGAGTGTTCAGAGAATATCTTGACAAATTTGTCATCGTATTCATCGACGACATTCTGGTCTATTCAAGGACCCCAGAGGAGCACGACACGCACTTGAGGATGGTACTGCAGGCCCTGCAGCAAAAGTAGCTTTATGCTAAATTCTCAAAGTGCGAGTTCTGGTTAAATCAGGTGGTGTTTTTAGGTCACATTATTTCTAAAGAAGGTATTCAAGTGGATCCAGCCAAAGTGGAAGCGGTCAACAACTGGAGTAGACCCAAGAACGTCAGAGAGATTAGAAGCTTCTTTGGTTTAGCTGGGTACTACAGGAAGTTCGTGGAGGACTTTTCCAGGATAGCCTCTCCACTAACAACCCTCACCAGAAAGAACAAGAGATTCGAATGGTCAGATAAATGTGAGCAGAGTTTCCAAGAGCTAAAGAAGAGATTGATTAGTGCTCCCATTCTGACTGTTCCACAGAGCGACAAGAGTTTCGACATCTACAGTGATGCTTCCAAGATGGGTTTAGGAGTTGTACTCATGCAAGAAGGAAAATTCATAGCTTATGCTTCCAGACAACTCAAAGACTATGAGAAGAACTATCCTACTCACGATCTTAAGCTGGCAGCTGTGGTTTTGCACTGAGACTCTGGCGACATTATTTGTATGGAGTTCAGTGTAGAATCTTCACAGATCATCAATCTTAAGTACTTCTTCACTCAGAAGGACTTAAACATGAGACAACGCAGGTGGCTGGAGTTGGTCAAAGATTACGACTGTGAGAACCTCTACCACCCAGGCAAAGCTAACAAAGTGGCGGATGCACTAAGCAGAAAGTCCAGTGCATCCCTGATGTCTCTGTCATCATTAGCCCTGCCACTGCAGAAGGAGTTGTTAAATTTTGGACTTGAGATTATTTGCGGACAGCTCTCCGCATTGACCTTAGAGTCTACCTTGCTTGAGGACATACAGAGAGAGCAAAGTGAAGATCAGACAGAGGATTGAGACTGCCCAGAGTAGACAGAAGAGTTATGCTGACACACGCCGTAGGCCATTGGAATTTCAAGTAGGAGATTCAGTTTTCCTCAAGGTCGCTCCTATGAAGGGAGTGATGAGATTTGGCAAGAAGGGCAAATTAAGTCCTCGCTATGTAGGACCTTACCTGATCATAGAGAGGATTGGGAAAGTAGCTTACAAGCTGGACTTACCACAAGACATGTCAGCAATACACAAGGTAGTTCATATCTCCATGCTAAAGAAGTGTCTCCATGACCCGAGCCAAGTGATTCAGCCTCAGTCAGTGCAGATCCAAGAGGATCTTAGTTATGAGAGCAGACCTATACAGATAGTGGATAGAGCAGTCAAGAGATTGAGAAACAAAGAAGTACCACTAGTGAAGGTCGTCTGGCAGAACCAGAAGCACGAGGGAATCACTTGGGAGTGGGAGGACAGTATGAGACAGAAGTATCCAGAGCTATTCTAAGTTCGAGGACGAACTTTTTATAAGGTATGGGGGATTGTAACGACCCGATTTTCCCTATTTCGAGTTCCAAATGTCTATAAAAATATTTGGAAATGCTTTTAAAATATTCTAGAGATTTTTAGAAATTTTTAGAGTATTTTTACATAATTTTTGGAGGTCATTTAGTATGTTTACAAAAAGAAAGAAATTTTGACAAAAACTGTTGAAGACGAGGTTCGAACCTACGAGCTCGGATCGGACTGACCCAGCCAAACCCGGCCCAACCAGCTGAGCTACACGGACTTTGTCAATCCAATATGGAGCAAATTGATATTAAAGCATAGTTGTGATTAAACCCGAATATAAGAAAGGAAATTAGGTTTTCATTTTCGAAAAACCAAAACAATTTCTCTCAAAAATCCCTCTCCTTCTCCCTCGCGACGGCGCCTCCTCTTCCTCGGGCGAAAACCGCAGGCACACCTAGGCGATTCTGGCGGCCGGCCAAAGCTTCCCGAGGGGCTCTCTTCGACTCCTTAAGGTCGCCTTGTCAAGGGAAGCACGCGAGCACAAAGGAAGCACCGCGAGCTTGGGTTTTCTCCGAACCCTAGATATCTCTTCCACCCTTCGGTTGTAAGTCCAAGAACCGGCGGTAAGTACTACTCACCTGTGGTAGGAGTTGCTCCGAATTTAGGGTTTTTATCTCCTTGCTTTCGGACTTTGTTGTGTCGATTTTTTGAAGTGCTAGGATTTCCTCCTTGCTTTGTTGAGATGCCATCTTCGGTTTTTGTTAATTGAACACCAGTAGCTACCATTTGCTATTAGATATGCATGCAAGTTTCCTAAATTTCACTAGTTTTTAGTTGGGCACGAACAACCCTCAATTTAGGTACATAGTGTTAGTTTTCTTCCTGTTTGATAACATAGCAAGCTTAGTTTACATGGATATACATGGGCAGATCATTTAGTTTCAATTTACTATAGATTCTTGTTTCTTTCCTTTACCGGTTACAAGCATGAACAATTTTCTTGTTCCTTTGCTGTTAGTTGTTTTCACTATGCCATTAGTTTGAGCACGAGTAACTCCAGCTTAGTTCCCTTAAGCAGAGGCAGATTCATCCTTTTTACATAGTAGCTTAGTTTTCCTTGCTAATGCCATGCATCTGATTAGTTTTATGTTGGTATTTCAGCCTTGGATTTCCATGTTTCCAAACATGTACAAACTTTGTTAATTAAGCATGCGGCTTGTATTTTTACTTGCTATTAGATGAGTAGGAGTGGCCTTGATTTTTGGCAGAATTTTATGCTGTTAGTTCTTTATACCATGTAGATTAGAGCAGGTTACAACATTTCTTGGTTATGCTGTTAATTTCTGATGCAGTTAAGTGATAGCATGTTCTGTCAATGCTGTTTGCTTCTTATACCATGCAGATTAGAGCATTTCCTGCTATAGTTTCCCTGTTAAACTTGAAAAGAACAGCTCTGTATTAGTAGGTCTGGTTAGATTTCTCTTCTTGTGATGTATAGTGGAACGAACAGCCCTCTTTGAGCTTACTATTTGGTCCTTCCTATGCCAACTCAATAAAGCTAGTCAGCCCTAGTTCCCAGCATTCCAGTTCTGAGTTTCTAGTTCCTGGATTAACATGAACAGCCCTGTTTTATAATTTGGAGTTAGCTTGTGGTGCTACCTTCCTAACATTTCAGAATTTGATTACTTGGCGTTTCATTTGTTTAGTTCCTTAGCCTTTTAACCTAAAATTTAGAATTTCACAGCTTTGTTTTAGGCTTGAAAGTTTCTTAAATAAGCTTGAGTAGTTTATTACCCAAGAATGACCTTTATTTAAAGTATGTAGTGTTAGTTTAATGGTTTTCTTGAACATGAACAACTATTAAGTTTACCTCGTAGTTTGATTGGCTTTGCTTTATTTTTATAGCATGCTTAGCTAGTTTCAATCCCTTACTTGTTGGATATTTACAGTGTTTAGTAAGCTTAAAGTTGCTTACTTAAAAGTTCAAACTAGCTCTCTTTTGCTTTATTTATAGCATGATTAGAATCATTCCATACTTGATTTTACAGCATGTTTAGAAGCACTAAAATAGCATCCTTTGCCATGTTTTCACCGTATGATTCAAAGGCTTTAAATTGCTTTCTTTAGTTTAGCTTATAGCATGATCAGTAAGCTTTAAGTTACTTGTTTTATTCTGTTATATAGCATGGTTAGTTGATTATACACCCATACTTGTTAAGTATATTTAAAGGACTCCCACAATCTTTAATAAAAGATAATAAGGAAGATAAAAGAATAAGAAAGATAACAAGTAAGTCAAGCAAGAGGCTAGTACCCGACATCCAAGAGCTTGTCGTTAAACAAATCCAGGTGACCATTTCCGAGGTCTTGGCCCTGGTAGACCGAGGTCTGCTCTTTTAGGATTGGTGGCTCGCAACCCCAACCTATTAGGGAACGCGCATGAGATGGTACTAAGCCTGGGCCCAAAGAAAAGAAAACCAAAGAAAAGAAAACCAAAGAAAAGAAAGAAAGAAAGAAAGAAGAAGAAAGTAAAAGATAGAAATTAAAAGATTAATTTCTATTACAAGGATATAAGAAAATATAATAAGTTTTATGCTTAGAATAAATAAAAAGTTAGTTTCTTTAATTCTAAGCTTACAGTGTTCATTTCTTATTATCCTGTTAGATAGTGAGCATGTTTAGTATTCAGTTTCATTTTCTGTATACCATGAGCACATGCAGATTTGCTTTAGCATTTCAGTTTCAGTATTATTGCATTACATTTATGCATTTCGAGTTTTGTGAGATAGATTAGTACTTACTAAGCATTTTCGCTTATAGATCTTTTCTTTTTTTCCTCCTACCGCAGATAAAGGAAAAGCTAAGATATAAAAGGGAGGCGACAGGATGGTGGTGGTGATGAAGGTGTGTGGTGACTGGACTATGGAGAGATCCAGTGTTTGCTAGCAAATTTTCAGGACCTACCTGTTTAGAGTTTCAGTTTATGTTTTTAGTTTTCTTCTTAAATACTTTTATGAAGTTGAGATTGTAATGGAGTTTAATTCGTATTTGTAGCTTGATATGTCCTACTGTTGGAGTTATGTTTGTTTACTATTGCTAGAATAACTCTCTTTTAGTTATAGTGTGTATTATTACTGCGTGGTTGTGAAAATATATGTTCCAGCCGCCTGTGGCTGAGTATAGATTGTTTGTATTATGGATTTGGTCACCGGTACAGGGGAAACTCTGCCGAAATTTTTCGGTAGGGATTTCTCGTAGTTAAGTAGCGTACCGGTTATGTAGAGTTAGTAGTTAAGTAACGGTCACTTCTAGAGAGTAGTAGTAGTAGTAAGAAGGGTGGTCGTTACAGATCCAAATCACCTGGGTTATTAATTTCATTAAATATTAATTTCCAAAATTAGCTTCCAGTACTGACGTGGCGAGGCACATGACCTTCTTGGATATGAGAACAACCACCACCGACTAGACAAAGCCTTTTAAGGAAAGTTAATATTTAATTTCCTTAAATAACTTTAGGTCAACCGAAAAGAACAATTAAATCACAAGGAAAAGAAAAAAAAACAAAAGAACACAACATCGAAAACAAATTCGAAATACTAGAATCGCATGCCTCTTGTATTTGGTATTATTTCCAAAAATAACTAGTATGATGCGGAAAGGGAAAATACTAGTTATACCTTTTAGAAAGACCTCTTGATCTTCTACCGTATTCCTCTTCTAACCTCGGACGTTGTGTGGGCAACGATCTTCCGAGATGAGAACCACCAAGCACCTTCTTCTTCCTTACAAGATTCGGCCATCAAAACTTCTCCTAGGATGAAGAGGTTCGGCCACCACCACCATGCTTCAAGGGATGCTAGAAACAAAACTTTCTTTCTCTCCTTCTTCTTCTTCTTCTCTAAACTTGATCCGGCCACCATATGAATCTCCACAAGAAGGACGAGGTTCGGCCATCAAATAGAAGAGAGGAGGAGAGGATGGCCGGCCACACCAAGGAAGAAAAAGAGGGAGAAAATAAAATAGAGTTGTTCACTATAAAGCATTCTCTACCCCCTCTTTTATAATCCTTGGTCTTGGCAAATAAGAAAAATTTAATAAAAATTTCCTTAATTCTTTTGCCATTGAAAAGGAAAATTTATTTAATTAAAAACAATTTTTCTTTTCAATTTACAATGACCGGCCACACCATAAAATTTCCAAGCAAATAAAATTTTAAACACAAATTAAAACTTCCTTATTTGCTTCCGGAAATTTATAAAAAATTTCTCCAATAATTTTTCCCTTCATGATTGGTTAATAAAAAGGAAATTTTATAAATTAAAATCTTTCTTTTAACATGTAACACCCACTAAGCTTTTAAGATAAACTTATGAATATGGGATTTTGCCTTAGAAAAATAATAAGAAGTGAGTTGAAGCAAAAAGAAATAAAATGAAATAAAAAGAAGAGGAAGTCATGGATTGAACCTTGAACCTCTTATATTATATTTCATATAATTAATTAGTAGAAACCAATTGGGATAGAGAGAAGATGTTGATAGCAAAGGAGGGAAACTCATGATAAAGGTAAGAGTAAAAGCTAGCCAAAAGAAAATAAGAAAGGAGCAAGAGAAAGGCAACTTGCCTTCCTCCCTTTCTCTCCCTCTTCCTCTTTGCTTTTGCCGAAAATTTAAAGAGGGAATTAAGAGGATTCAATCCCCCTTATTTGATCATGAATGGTAAGAATAAATGAATAAATAAAATAAATAGGAAATAGAAAAAAAAGGCTAAGGGAGAAGGAAAGAAAAAATCAACTTTGCTACCTCTTCCCCCTTAACATAAAAGGGAGCAAGAAAAGAGAAGTTTATTTTTCTCTCATTTTCTCTCATTCTTCCTCTCCCTCACCGAAACCATCAGTCCCCTCTCCTCCATCTTCGGCCCCAAAGCCAAGGTTTTTCCCCTAAGAAAGCCTAAGATACAAGGAGGACTTAGCAAGGGAATCAAGGGAAAGGAATTAGAAGAAGAGGCTACTTCTTCCATCACCATACCTTAGATCCACAAGCAAAAAGGATGTAAGCTTCCCCTCACCTGTGGTAAAAGGCTTTTTATGTGATTTTCGGATTTTATGAGGATTAGAAAACCTAGGAAAGAATTTTAGAAAATTCGGCTAAAGAAAGGGTTTTCAAATCTAGGAAGGTTTAAACAAGTCTTTATTTCATGATATGTTTTCTATGCTATGTAGGAAGGATTTTCTTCATGTTTTTATACCTAATTGATGCTTGATCAGAGGAGTGCCTAACCCTAGAATTTCGGCCAAAAATATTTTAAGGAGGTTAGGAAAAACATTGTGTAACCAAACTAGTACAAGATTCCCTCCATGAACTACTAAGGGTCTTTTATTGGTTTTCTTGCTTGAAAGTTACTTGGAACCAAAAGAAATCCATTTATATGTTTCGGCCAAGAAAAGGGATTAGGGTTAGGAAGACCTTTAAATTTAAGTAACCATGTTTGTATGATAGAATATAGAGTTCTCTTAAAGAATTGCATGTTGAACATTGCTAGAAATTCATGAACTCTTATTTTAGATTTTCGGCCATGATAAGATGGATAGTTTAGAAAAGCTTGAACAAAATTCTAATATGCTCAAGACCTCTGTGATATTATGATATGAAAGTTGTTTAATGCTCTCATGTTTAATTGGAGTATAGAAAATTAGTTACATGATATATGACATGTAAGATCACAAGGGTCCTAGCTTGTTTATGAACCAACTTTGTATATGATGTTCTTAGTAATTTTTGCCATGAAACTTACTTAGGTTTTCCATGCTTTAGGCCACTTAAAACCTAGTTTAAAGATTGGTAGGTTTCGGCCATGAGGAAAAATAAAAGAAAAAGGGAAAGAAACCTAGGAAGCCTAAGACACAATTCACATGTATGTTTATTATGCTTGTCTTTATACATGCTATGAAACTTGTATGATTTCTTATGCTTTTAGGCTATTTGAAGCAAGTTTATATACTATTGAGTTTCGGCCAAGTAGGGTTTAAAAGACCTAGAGGCCTTAGAAATGAAACCAAATGTGTTAAAAGTGCTTCTTATGAAAATATGATAATGTGTTGATTGTGTCACATGCTTGTATAATTTTTCCATGACCTAAATGGACCATTGTATGTTTCGGCCATGAAGGGATAGATGCCCTAGAAACCCTAGAATAAAAATTAAATATGCTTATGTCACTCTACATGGAATATGATAAGTAGAAAGACAAAGTTCCTATGCTATATGTTGTTTAATGACCTAATTGAGGCTAGGGTAAGTTTCGGCCATACATATTGTATAATGTCTTGTTATGAATTTATACATGATTTTAGTTCAAGTTCACATGATTATATATTTGTTTTTAGCCCTAATGAACACTTGTTAAAAGTTTGACCATGACATATGTTAAGGGCATGAAGGACTTAGGAACTAGCTCAATATGCTTACTATGTTACTTGGAAAAAAATGCTACAAATGTGGTTTAAGGTTTCCATGCTTTCATGACATTTGGGACCTTGTTTCACACCTGATAGGGTTCGGCCACATGAAGTTTAGGGACTTGGAGAACTTAGAAACCAAGTAAATCATACTTATAATGCTTCCTATGAAATTTATGTAATGATAATTTAGGTTCCACATGCTTTGAGGTTGTTTTTACCTAAATTGAGATCTAAGGGGGTTTGGCCATGATAAGAACCCAAGAGATTAGGAAGCTTAGAACCCAAGCTAACTATGTTACCATGTTTCTTATGATAGTATAATTACATGATACACCCTTATGCTTAAACATGTATGCTTGTGATTTCTACTTTCCATGATATGATATGTGCTTAGAAATATACATGCTTTGATGATATGTTATGTGCTTAAAATATGCATGCTTTTATGATATGTTATGTAGATAGAAATATGCATGCTTGGATGATATGCTATGTGCCTAAAATATATATGCTTTTGTGATATGCCATGTGGATAGAAATATGCATGCTTTGATGAAGTGATTATGTGCTTAAAATATGCATGCTTTTATGATATGCTATGTGGAAGGAAATATGCATACCTTGATGATATGCTATGTGCTTAAAATATATATGCTTTTATGATATGCATGTTAATATGATGTATGCCTAAGTGATGCATACTTTTATATGATGTATGCCTAAGTGATGCATACTTTTATGACATGATGTATGCCTAAGTGATGCATACTTTTATATGATGTATGCCTAAGTGATGCATACTTTTATGACATGATGTATGCCAAAGTGATGCATACTTTTATATGATGTATGCCTAAGTGATGCATGCTTGTATGATGTATGATATGTATAAGTATGACATGTATTTTCCTTTGAATGGCTTGTACCAAAAGGGTGGGCTCCTTATGCGCCCCTAGGTCGAATTACGGGCCTAGTAAAGGGTGGGCTCCTTACGTGCCCCTAGGTCGAGCTACGGGCCTAGTTTCCTAGTAGGTTCAAGACTAGCTACCTTGGATTTACTTAGGATGCGCGCATTATGTATGTATGTGGTACTAAGCCGGGGCCCTGAATATGTTGATATTATGTTCAAGTATATGTATGTAAGAAGAAATGGTTTTAAAGATCATGAGACATACACATGTTTTTCGGATACATGTTTTCAAAATCATATTGCATATAATTTATGATCATGTTGTGATGATGCTATGATTTATGATATGCCATGATTAGATATGATTATGTTATGTTTCATGCTATGCCTTAAGAGTTTGATATGCCATGTCACCTTATGATGATACTATGATATTCCATGATTAGATATGCTTAGGTTATGTTTCATGCTATGCTTAAGAACTTGATATGCTACGCTACCTTAAGATGATACTATGATATGCCATGATTAGATATGATTATGTTATGTTTCATGCTATGCTGTAAGAGATAATATGCCATGACTAGTTAAGATGTTGCTATGTTGCATGATATGCTTAAAGAGTATGATATGTTATGCCATGACTAGTTGAGATTATGTTATGTTGAGACATTCTTTGATTATGTGATGATTTTTGGTTTTAGTGAGTAGGAAAGGAACTTACTGAGCCATGAGTGCTCATAACTTACTTTCCTTGTACTACAGATAAAGGAAAAAGCTGGATGAGCTAAAGGAGCAGCAGGAAAGGCAAGGAGATGTGTGTGGCGGTGGCTAGGCAACCAAATAAGAACCTGCTTTAAGAACTTTTAAGAATTTCACTTTGGTTTAGTAAATTGTAGTACCATATGGTTGACTTGATGTTATGCTTTTATTTACCTTGTTATCATGTTATGGAAACCATATTAGTGTAGTTCGGATTTTATTAAACCAAGAAAAATGATTTTAAGTCTTCCGCTGTAATATGTACGTAGAGTATCGTAGCCCCGTCCCTTAGGATTAGCAGGGAGGGCGGGCGTTACATAACATGTGGATAAAAAGAAAGTTATCTCTAAAAATTAAAATTTCTTTTAATCTACAAATAAGGAAAAATATTAAATCTTTTCTTAATCTTTTGTAGAAACTAATAAAAGAGAATTTTTAATTTTTAAACTTTCTTTTAAATAATAAACATGATTAATAGGAAAGTTTTTACCAAAATTAAAATCAACCTTTTAATCTACAAATAAGGAAAGAGATTTAGCTCTTCTCTTAATCTTTTGTAGAATCTTATAAAAGGAAAGATTTAAATTTTTAAACTCTCTTTTAAATCATGTTATCCACATAAGAAAAATTTAAAAAATAAAAATCCTTTTATTTAAATTTGGGCCGGCCACACCAAGCTTGAACCCAAGCTAGGGCCGACCACCTTGAAGCACCCATGAACCAAACTTTGGCCGACCCTAGCTTGGTCTCCAAGCTAGTTTGGCCGGCCCCTATGGGATGGGTAAGAAGGTGGGTATAGTACTCTATAAATAAGAGGCTACGATAGGGACCGAGAGGAGGAATTGGTTTTGGTCTCCCGATAAAATTAAGCATCCCGTGTTCGCCCCGAACACACAACTTAATTTTATCAATAATAATTCATTCCACTAGAGAACTATTATTGAACTACCGCACCAATCCCAAATTACATTTTGGGATCCTTCTTATTATGAGTGTGTTAGTCTCATTATGAATGTCCACTAATTAAGTAAGTTACTGACAACTCACTTAATTAATATCTAGCTCCAAGAGTAGTATCACTCAACTTCATTGTCATGTCGGACTAAGTCCACCTGTAGAGTTTAACATGACAATCCTTATGAGCTCCTCTTGGGGACATTCTCAACCTAGATCACTAGGACATAGTTTCCTTCTATAATCAACAACACACACTATAAGTGATATCATTTCCCAACTTATCGGGCTTATTGATTTATCGAACTAAATCTCACCCATTGATAAATTAAAGAAATAAATATAAAATATATGTGCTTGTTATTATATTAGGATTAAGAGCACACACTTCCATAATAACTGAGGTCTTTGTTCCTTTATAAAGTCAGTATAAAAGAAATGACCTCAAATGGTCCTACTCAATACACTCTAAGTGTACTAGTGTAATTATATAGTTAAGATAAACTAATACCTAATTACACTACGACCTTCCAATGGTTTGTTCCTTTCCATCTTGGTCGTGAGCTACTGTTTATAATTTATAAGGAACCGATAACATGATCTTCTGTGTGTGACACCACATACCATATTATCTACAATATAAATTAATTGAACAATTACATTTATCATAAATGTAGACATTTGACCAATGTGATTCTTATTTCTAGATAAATATTTATACCAAAAGCTAGGCTTTTAGTATACATCCTAACACTAATATATATAATGCCTCTGCATTTTAACAAACACCTTGTGTGCCAAAAATCTCTAAAGTCTTGACTTTGGGATCTGCTTAAGGCCTTGACATTTTTCTTTCTTTTCTTTCTTATACTTTTCTTAAACTCAAAGTACATAATACTTAACAAGATATGCACTATGATACTTAACAAAAACTGCACTAAAATTATGTAGGGATAAACATAAGCAAACCATTAGTTCATGGTACGTGCACCCCAAATCTATCTAGAAGTTTTAAGTTATCTTGAAGAACTAAACTCAATATAGAAATCAAGTCTCAACTTACTTAATCCTGTCTAGAGTTTCAATCCTATCAAGGAAAACAAGAACTCATCAAAATTCAATCTAGAAGCTAGCGCACATGGTAGAGAACTAGATTAAAGTCCAGCACCTATAGCATAAATTTCGTAAGCATAACTATTAAGAAAATTTCCAACTAAAGCATGCAAACACGTAGGGGAGCCACACTATAAATTAGCATATAGCTTATGTAACAACCCTGGGAAGAAACAATTAAGGGCTTGTACACATGAAAGGAACTAGAGTAAAATTCAGTACTCAAAATGTATACCAACACTTGAAAGCATCAATCCATAAACTAGCATGCATGATAGAGAACTAGAATAAACATCCAAAACTCCTCTTTAAATTCGTTTAGAATCAAAACCATCTTAAAAGAAACAAGTACACCTCACCAAAACATAACACTTCCATCAAACCTGCTATGAAGCCGATACATCACAAAACAGGAAGGCAAAGCCAACGCCCTAGCATCTACCCCAAATCTACTATGAAACTAAAGTTATTTCAAATGAAAAAGAAACACAAAGTCCACCAATATTAAAGAGGATAGAGACTCAAATAGAATCACGCAACAACCTTGTCTACCTATGGAAACAGATCATCCACAAATTAATTTCGCACTAAACCTGCAGCTAGCCGGAGAAACCGATCAACCTCAAGTTAAAATCACCCAAATCCCACAACAATTCAGTAGAGCATAACAAAGAAGAAAGCATCAACACAAGCCCAATCATCGAAACAAATTCTGATCTACAATTTCGACCACAGTCAACACCAGAGATAAGCACAATGGAAAAACCATTTAACTACTTCATTTCTGTACCAAACCAGTCTAGTATTTCCATAAGTAAGAAGGTAAACTAGAACCATCAGCATTCTGTTTGTAATTTACATAAACTTCAAAAGGAAACAATACGTCCAGCAAAACCAAAGGCAACCAAAACTCAAAACACGGCAGACTCAATGAATCCCATGGTCAAAGAATAAAATTCACAAAAACATAGCTGTGCTAGAAACCAAAACAGGATTCAAATCCAACCACTCTGCATCAAAACCTGAACTGCCCAAAAGCAACAGGAGCAATCAAATCTCGAAACTACTCTAGGGTTTTCAACAGGCTCCGAGAGAAACAAGAAGCTACCAAAAATCTGAACTACTCCTAATGCAGGTGAGAAAACGCTTACCTCGGTTCCTTGGACTCATAGCCAAAGAGAGGGACTTCCTAGGGTTCGGATGAGCTTGAGATCCTGGCCTCTCCCTCGTGCTCACGGCTTCCTTCTCGACGAGAGGAGCTCGATGGTGCGAAGACTTCACAGAGAGGGGTGCTCGCCGGCCGCCGGAGACGCTGGGCTGTTAGGGTTCTTGGGACAAGAAATCCAATATCAACTCATCCCTTTTATAATCCAATATTCTGTTATCTTCCTTAAGTAAATTTTCCTACCTTTTCTAAATAGAACCGACGGCTGGAGCACTTGGTCAGCCGCGCGTTGCTTAAGGCTTGGCTCATGGGTTCAAATCTCGGCTGCAACCCTTTTTCTTCCTATTATTTCTTGTTATTAACTTCTACTAAAATAAAATTCTTCCTTTATTTGATCAAGTAATAATTGCTTGCCCATTTGGTCAGCTGGATCTGCTTAAGGCATTGGTTTGGTCGGAGGTCACGGGTTCGAATCTCGACTTGAATATTTTTTTGTCGAAACTTCCTTCGTTTAGTAAAAATACCAAACGACCTCCAAATATTGCATAAAAATACTCTAAAAATTTCTAAGAATCTCTAGAATATTTCTAAAGTATTTCTAAATATTTTTAACCACTATTAGAACTCCAAATGAGGAAATTTGGGTCGTTACATTTCTAGATTGATATTGTCTAGATTATTAAATACTTTATTAAGGTATTTATTGATTTTATCTAAATCTATTTTGTTATTTTTTGAATTCAACTTTATTTTAATGTTTGAATTAATTATTTCTGAATTAATTAATGCGCCTGAATTGATTTGATCAATATTTTGTTTAACCAAGTCACAGTTGATGTTAATTTGATCAAAGTCTTGATTGACTTGATCAAAATCTAGATAGTTATTCAAATTGATTTGGTTATCATTTGAATTTTTAGGATTATTAATTATTTTCAGATTTTTTGAGTTTTCTAAATTAATTAGATTTATTTTATCAGATTATATCCCAAGGGTATTTTTGCATGTATTGTCAAATACATTATTTTCATGTATATTTTTAGAAATATCCAAATTAACATGCATATTTTTTAAACTACTGCTAGTAGGGGTCTTTTGGTAAATATTACTAACCTTGAGCGCAACCCCTAATTCAGTAGGCTTCTCCGTTGGATCTGACTCGAGTCCAGATTCGATTTTGACTTGATCGTCTAACTCCAATGGCTCCTCGTGAAGCTTGGTCAGGCAGGTCCAAAACTCGTGGGCATCCTTGATCTTTCCTATCCTGCAAGTAACTTTGTTAGGTAATAAATCTGAAACTAATTTTATTACCTTTTGGTTTGCTTCCGAGTTTTGTATTGATCTTCTCAGTGCCATGCCGCCATCGAAGTCGTTCATGAGGATAAAAGTTTCCATCTACATCCTCCACAGATTAAATTCATGTCTCTTGTACCATCTCATATGGAGGTGGTTCATGAATGCTTCATCCTTCGACTTGAGCTATTAATCACTAAAGATAGAAAACTAAAAAGAGGTGCCAAGATTTGGACTTGGATTAGCAGTGCCGGAGAAAAAAAAATATAGTATTTCACTAATTTCGAAAAAAATAAAATATTAATAAAAAAATATTATTTTAAATTTTGGTAAATGCGATATTTTGCTAATACTAATCAACGGTGAAAAGATGACAATAAATTTTTTAAACACAAACAATATCTATTTTTCTTTTAAAAAGAACCCCCCTTGCTCGATTGGTGGTTACACCAATTCAGAGCGGTACCTGCTCTGATACTACTTGTTGGATAGTGAAAACGCTAGGAGGGATAGTGATCACTTTTAAGAATTTGAAAATTGGGTAAGCAGCGGAAACAGAAAATTAAACACAACGCTAACACAAATCAATTTTACTTGGTTCGGAGCCTTCAGCGATTCCTACTCCAAGGCCTCAACCCTCTCTCTCGTCTTGGACCCTTAGCCACATTACATTTACATTCTTCGATCCGATTAGAGTTTATGAATCTGGCAACCAGATGAGATGATGATTCCTCTAATACTTAAGAGGTTTAGAGTTCAACTCGGTCGCTTTGATGTGATGGTCGATGGCAAGAGGGCGGTCGTTACAATAAAGGCGCCTTTTTATTGTAACGACCTAACCCGCTCTTCCAGGCGGCCCTTATGTCGCCGCCAACACCCTGGTAAATACCTTTCCACCCTAGCTTGATTTTGCCTTTCGAGTTGATTAGACCTCCGAGGCTATTAGAGTTTATGAAACCAAGTGAGATCATCTCACTTGGTTACCAGGATTCATAAACTCAAGTACTTAAGCTTGGAGGTCTAGAGTTCGAATCCTGGGGAAGGCAAAAATCCACTGACCAGGGGTGGAAAGTCCTAGTGAGTAACGACACAGCCAAGGTGTAAAATATCGAAAATATGTGAATATGAATAACGAAATTTTCTGGAATTTTTGGACATTTTTCGGGAATTTTTCGGAGCTCGTATGGACGAGTTAACGGGGATGAAAAGGGGGCCCGGAGAAAAAAGCCTATTTAGGCTACCCATTTAAGCGAGGAATTGTTTCTTTTATAATTCCTTTATACTTTTTCTTATTTCTTTTCCTTATTTCTCTTCCTCGCCAAAACCTGCTGCCCTCATCCGCTCCTCTCTTCTACTCCCGCAAGCCCGACTTCTCCTCGTGCCCTAACCGCTGTGCGGTTCTTTCCTTCTTCTCTTCCCATCGCGCCGCACCATCTCTTCACTTTTCCTTCATTTTTCTTCCTTTCCGAGCCACACCACCGATTCCTCTACTCCCTAACTCTCTGCGTGCCGGCACCAACCCAGCACCACCTTTGCTCCGCCATCTCGACGAGTGACGGCGCCACCACTGACCGAGCCATCGCCGGTGCCCTAGATCATCAGCCAACTTCCTCCTCTGCCTTAGGTTCTGCCGAGCCTCCTCTTTGTTTCTGGCTTCATCGCGTAGACGCACAGAATCTCTTTGCGGTGCCCTAGCACTGCCGCTAACCTTCTTTTCCTTTGATTTCCGACGATCAAGAAGGTAAGGATTACTTAGTTGAAGTTTGGGATCTAACTATGTACTATGGTCATATTCCTGATCTTCTCCCGTTCTGTTCAGTAGGGTTCAGTGAGTGAGGAGGGTTGCCAGCATTTACTTCTTCCGGCAGCGATCAGCTTTGGCTGTGGGTTGAGGTAAGCGTTAACCCTAGCTGCTGAAATGGGTGTTGGGTGATGGATTGCTAATTTTTTAGGCATTTAACCATGATTGGACATCGGTATCACAATGTATACCTCCGACATTGATCAACTGAGGAATCCCTATTTCTTGGTGAGTTTTTGTGTTCATTTTGATGATAGAATGCTTAGGGATTGAATTCAATGTAGGAGTCATTGCTAAGAGTGTGTTGATCATTTAGTAGTAATTTATAGGTATGGATTATATTTAGTTTGAGATTTGATTTAGCTAATTAATTTATAGGTAATTAGCTAAATCTGTATATGTATTACAGGACCTTGACGCGAGACGAGTATCTCGATATCGGATTGGATCTTTATTCTCGGAGGTGGGTACTTTTGACTTATTGTCTTTGATATGCTTAGTAATGAAATTAACAATTTGCATTAATTGTGTTTTTCTTATTTGTTTCGGTTAATCACGTTATATGTTACGCTTGATTGATTGTTTGTTTGCATTTTGTGTTGATACCTATCGATTTCACATGCTCATGGGTAGTGATATAACCATGTTTTACCATGTCGGGACCTAAGTTTGATACCTTGATATGATTTATTCACTATGGTGCCCATTGTTATATGTCCAGAGGTTGGTTTAGTATATTACCATGCTGCATGCACCATTTGCATGATCGCATGCGATAGATTGCTCCATTATTGTTGCACTTTGCCATTTTCATCATCATCGGCGGCCAGACGCGTAGCGTGAGTAGCGGTAGCGTGTCAATTTGGCTCTTCTCCTTGGTCTGATCGCCACGTAGTGTGATGCGCTGGCGTACGTTAGAGATCCCTCCCATCCCATGGAGATGGAGCATTGCATCCCATTTATGATTTGGGGTAGGAGTAGAGTGTACTCCGACCGATCCCCGGTCCACTCTTCACTCGTAGGGCAGTCACGGTTGTCACAGCCCTACCCACTCGGTCCCACTTTTGTTATGAGTTGGCTGACTGGCGTCAGGGGTGACCATGACATTGGCATCATATGCATGATGCATTTATTGTTTGTGATTGTGTTTGCTGCATTTATATGCTGCATATTGTTTGGATACCTATGTTTGACATGCATACAGGTCTTCTATACCTTTCGGACTGTTTGTCCTTTCGGACTGTTTGTCCTTATACCGGGTCCTGGTTAGTACAGATTCTCTCCTGTCTACTTCGGTTTGCATTTATCTTTATTTTTATCAGGAGACTATACGCATGATTAGTGATAGGTGTTATTTCTTTACTTTGCATATCAATTGTACATGCTGAGTGTTGGACTCACCCCGCCTCCATTGTTGTTATTTTCAGGTTGATGCTGTCAGGAGGGAGTTCCAGTCGCTAGTCCTCACTGCACGTAGTGCTAGATCCCTGCAGACCTCGATGATTTATCTATCATTTAGTTTTGTTCTTATTTGATTTTGCGTGGACTTGGTTATTTGGATACTTGGACATTATACGTCTTTTTTGCGATATTGATGGATCTTCTATTCGATATGTTTTTACTACATGCCTGCCTGGACGGCAGAAGAGGTGAGTTCGTCGGATTTGAGTTTTACGAGTGTAGTGTAGTAGGGTGGATTTCGAGTCAGAGTATTATTTTACTGTTTAATTATCTTAACTGCGTGGTTGTGACAGCCAGAGGCTGAATAAATTATACTAACTGCGTGGTGTTTGCTTTTACTTATTGTTATTATTCCAGCCGCCTGTGGCTGATGTATATGTGATATGTAGAAATTTCAGATTGTCCGTCGTACAGGGGAGATGCTGCCGAAATTTCTTCGGACATGGACTCCTCTGGGGCGTGACAATTTAGTGGTATCAGAGCATAGTTATACGATCTTTTGTTTTTGTATTTTGGATGTTTGGGATAACCTGATACCAATTTATTTACTTGGTATCAGAGCGCCAAGTTTGGCGATACTTGTTGGATTTTTGTATTATGGATTCTCGAGATTTATCTGATACCAATTTATTGGTATCAGAGCAGGTTATGGATACCTGCTTTTGGTGTTTTGGATTTTTGGATGTCTATTTCGGTTTGTACGGATTTCCGTTATGGTTATGTTTCGGACTTCCATTTCGGATTTATATGGATTTCCGGCGATTTTCTCGTTCAGAATTTTGAGGTCAGAAGTTGGGACTGGACAGCGATGGAACATCTCCAGACGACAAATAGGTATGATGTTTATTTTATGATAGTTAGGACATCTATTGGCACTTTATCTTTATTACCTGTCTGGTTGTTGTAGCCAGATTACATGTGATGGGTTAGCCACTGATCTTGGTCGACCCTAATAGAGATCAAGGATTATAGTCTCTGGTGATTTTTCATATCATACCATCAGTAGTTTTAGCTTCTGTTACTACTATTAGGAGATGGAGGCACATATCAGCCTCTGCTATTGTTAGCTGGTAATGGATGATACCTATATACTCCTGTGGACTTAGCCAGTAGAGTTTTTATACTCGTATCTTTTGGATATTAGGGTATCCGATACGATGAAAATTGGTTATTGGAGAGTTATCATGTTTGATCATTGTTGAGAATGATTTGAGGTTGAGGGATATTGGGAGATCAGATATTGTAATGTGTTGATTTCTAATGATTTATGAGAGTAAATGTTATGTGGTTGTTTGATGATCTATTAGTGGATAACTATTTTGATGATCCATTATTTGGGTTGTTGTTGATGGTGACATAGTGAGTGTCATGTATGATATTCACAGGTTTGATGTTTATAGTTGGTGATCAGATTATAAATCGGGTGCTAGAGAGTTTATGGTTTAGAGTGCCTATGAGATTTTAATAAATTTGGTTAGTTGTGGTTAGTTAACAGGATGATAAAATTGATGTTTACTTCCTCTGATATTGGACTATGTTGATAAATAGTGATTTGATGTTTTGAATGTTAACTTGCTCTCATGGGGAGTAGAGACTTATTCATCTGATATTATGTGGGCTGATATTTTTGAGGAAAAAAAAAAGAGAGAGTGTCTTGATGTTCTTGAATTCTGACTTTATCTTTTGGGTCGTACACCTTTATACATATGATTATTGTGGGTTTCTAGTAATTATACCCGAGTGGTTAGACATACATGTCTGATTGTTTATTGGAGGTATTTGTCAATTAAAAACTATGTTGTGGAATGTGCACATATGTTTGAGTGTTTTATTGGATGTATCTTATCGATCTAATCTGAGTTGTGATATGTGCAGATGTGTTGGGTGTAATATTTGAGGTATCTCGTTTATTATATGATTATTTTGGGAGTATACTTGTGTCGATTATGATTTGTTGGAAGTATTACGTTGATTATACTCTTGGCATAGGTGTACATATGTCATGTGAGTGTTGTTGAGGTGTATTGTTGATTATACCTATGTTGATATATGCACACGGGTTTGACAGGTATTGTTGGAGGTATCACACTGATTTATACTTGTGCTATGAGTGTGTTTGGTGTGTACAAATTGGAGGATTATGTCGATTATACATATGTTGTGTGTGTGTAAAATACAAGAAAAATAGGGAATATTAATAAGGGATTTTTCTGAAATTTTTGAAAATTTTTCGAGAATTTTTGGGAGCTCGTATGGACAAGTTAACGGGGATAAAAACGAGGTCCGGAAAAGCCTGTTTAGGCTACCCATTTAAATGAGGAAAAGTTGAATTTCTTAATTCCTTTTCCTTATTTATTCTTTTTCTTTGTGTCGCCGTTCACTCTTTCTTCCCCGCGCGAACCCGAGCCCTAACCGCACGGCAGTTCCTCCATCTTCTTCTTCATTTTCTTCCTCCCGAGCCGCACACCCGAAGCCACCTTCTTCCTCTCATCTCCCTCGCGCGATGCCAACCCTAATCTGCCGGGCCGCCGACCACGCCTCATCCCGATCCTCTCCTCTTTGCGCCAGCCGTGCCCTAGATCCACCGCCGGCCACAACTCACAGAGCCGACGCCGAGCAGTGCCGGCGATCCATCCTCTGCCGCCACCACCACAGAGACGCCCCATCCTCACTGCCGCACCTTCGACACTTACTCTTCGCCGTCGCGCACGGCCTGTTGGCGCCATCGAGCCCTGCGAAGCCGAGCATTGGCCGCCAACTCTTGACCCGAGCAGCACCGCCGATCCTTTGCCTCTGCCCTAGCCTCCAACCGCGTGCCCTATTTGATCTTGGAGGTAAGTTTTGGTTTGGAATTAGGTTATGGTTGGGCAGTATCTCCACTCATGAACTTGATCATCTCCTTGCTGCTAATCTAGGTCACGGATTGGTGAGGTTTTGTGTATTGTGGGTGTTTTGATTTCCGGCAGTAACCCCATCCTGCAACGTCTTGTGCCAGCGCCAACAGTGGCTAGGTAGTGAGGTAAGGAGTAGAGAGTTTGATCCTTGTTGTAGATTCTGTGTTGTTTGGACTACTGTAATGATTTTTGAGTTCCATTCTAATCTGGACACTAAAATGTAGGGTATTTGATTTAGAGAGCAGCACCATTTACCTCGTTTTCAGTTAGGTTTATTGGCTGCAAGTTATCTTCGGTTGTGGATTCACATTGCGGCTGTGAATTGAGGTACGGTATAGGGTTTTATTTTGATCATGTTGTTGATGATTGATGGATTTGTTAATAACTAATGTTAACCTAGGTACATGTATTGAATTAGGGCTAAATCGAGTAAGATGCTATGACTATCATGCTTATTGCAAGTCCTAATTCGAATGGAATAATTAGAAACGATTGAGGAGTTAAATGATTCAATTAGGGTTTATAATTGAATCTGGGTTTATATTAGCTTCTCGAGGTTTTGATTTAGTTAATTTATTTATATATAATTAGCTAAATTTGGATGCATGTACTACAGGACTTTGATTCGAGACGGTATCTCGACGGGTATCTCGATTAGCGTATTGGATCATTTTATCGGAGGCGGGTATTTTTGACTTATTGTCTTTGATATGCTTAGTAATGAAAATAATATGTTGCATTAATTGTGTTTCCTATTTGTTTCGGTTAATCACTGCCCAATACATGTTACCTGTTTGATTGATTGTTTGTTTGCATCTCGTATTGATCTTGTACCCGATCTATCATGCTCATGGGTAGTGATATAACCATGTTTCACATGTTCAGGACCTAGGTTTGATACCTTTTTGATCAGTATGTCTTGATTTGATCTATTCACTATGGTACCCATTGTTATATGCCCAGAGGTTGGTTTAGTATAATACCATGCTTAGTGACATGCACAATTTGCATGATCGCATGCTGTGCGATAGATTGCTCCATTATTGTCGAGCACTTTGCGCCAGCATCATCCATCGGTGCCGTTGTGCCAGACGCATGGGTAGCGTGACGTGGTAGCACGCGTCGCTTGACTCTTCGTTGCTGTTGATCGCCTCGGGTAGTGTGGTGAGCGCGACGTTAAGATTCCTCCCGTCATATGTAGGGAGATGAGAGCATTGCGCCCCCATTTATGATTTGGGGTAGGAGTATGTATGTACGCATCCCGCCCACTCGATCACTCATCAGGAGTAGTGTTACGGTAGTCACATCCCTACCCACCGGTCCCACTTATGTTGTGAGTTGGTGATTGGCGTCGGGTGACCATGACATTGGCATCATATGCATGATGCATTTATTGTGATTGTGATTGTTGCATTTATATGTTGCATATTGTTTGGATACCTATGTTTGACATGTGTCTTCTATACCTTTCGGACTGTTTGTCCTTAGTACAGATTCTCTCCTGTCTTCTTCGATTTGCATTTACCTTTATTTTTATCAGGAGACTGTACGCATGATTAGTGCTAGGTGTTATTTCTTTACTTTGCATATCAATTGTACCTGCTGAGTGTTGGACTCACCCCGCCTCCATTGTTGATATTTTCAGGTTGATGCTGTCAGGAGGGAGTTCCAGTCGCTAGTCCTCACTGCACGTAGTGCTAGATCCCTGCAGACCTCGATGTTTTTATCTATCATTTAGTTTTATTTTTATTTTGATTATGTGTGGACTTGGTTATTTGGATACTTGGACATTGTATGTTTTCTTTTGAGATATTGATGGATGTTCTATTCGATATGTTTTTACTACATGCCTGCCTGGACGGCAGAAGAGGTAAGTTTGTCGAATTTGTGTTTTACGAGTGTAGTTGAGTAGGGTGGTTTTCGAGTCAGAGTACTACTACTTTGTTTACTTGTTATATAAACTGCGTGGTGATTGTTTTATTTTTGTTATTATTCCAGCCACATGTGGCTGAGGTATATAGTGCTTGTAGAAAAGTTTCAGATTGTCCGTCCGAATTGGAGGATTATGTCGACTCCTAAATATGTTGTGTGTGCACGTGTGTCAGGTGTATGGTGGGTAGCATCATGATGATTCTACCTATGTTGAATGTAGAATGCTGAGTGTCTACATTATGTTATTGGTTGTATAACCCTGTCAACTAATTCTCCTATTAGTGGGTGACCAACCCCCTAGGATGATGATAGAGTTGACTATGGATTTGATTTGTTTACTAGGTTGTTTATACCTTTGGCTGCCCACAGTGATATGTGGTTGAGTGATCTCGTGCAGCCTCTAGTTAGATAGTTAGGTGCTTTGGACACTTATGGATCGTTTGTGGTGGAGCGGAGTTCCCACATATACATATTTCGGATTGCTTGTAGCGGAGCATTGCTCCCATATCTATTGCAGATACATGTTATAGATTATTTGTAGTGGAGTGTTACTCCTACATATTGAGGATTTCTTGTGGTAGAGCGTTGCTCCCACATATGTGGTATTTTCTATGATGGAGCGTTGCTCTCACACTGGAGGATCTATGCTTAGAGGATTTATATCGTTGGTGATCATATTTCAGACTTATTGTCAGAGATCTTATGGTTAGAAATGTCTGTGATACGGACATTATGGGTCATGATTTTACCACTAGGGTTTGGGAAGCCTTAGATGTTTTCAGAGACTTGATGATTTTGGTATTCCCAGGATGTTTGGATCGGTTTCCATTGTCTTTGTTGATGATGTTGTGATCTATTTGGATTACGTGAGTCACGCATCAGCCTTTGCATAGTTCGAGATGTTTCGTGGAAACGTCTAGATGTGAAGATCGGAGCGTATTTTGATTGTCTTACTGAGATGTTTGAGACACACGGTCACGGTGGGAGTATACCGTGGTTCCACGGAGATCGAGGTTGTTACCGTTGGGAGTAGACGAAGTCTATAGAAGAGGCTACAACTTTCTTGGTTTGGCTCGATATTTCCGGAGATACGTTGAGGTTTTCTCACGGATTACTATACTACTTACACGCCTACCTAACGAAAGGCGTGAAGTTCACTGGACTAAGGATGGTAAGACCACTTCTAGAGCCAAGCGGGGACTAGTGTCGGCTCCGATTTTGGTTTTACCTTATGGAGAAGACGGTTTGGCTATTGCTCTCACGCATCTCTCTGAGATTGAGCGCTCTGCTCGATGCGAAGACGATATGGTAGTCTCCTATGCATCTCGTTGGTTGAAGGAGCATGAGAAGAACTACCCTGTACATGATCAGGAGCAAGTCGCCATTATTTTTTGTCATGAAGATTTGGCGATATTATTTATATGGCGTTACATTTGAGATTCTCACTGACCATAAGAGTCTCAAATATCCTGTTTACTTAGAAGGAACTTAATCTTGACGGAGGATATGGATGGAGTTCTGAAGGATTATGATTGTACCATTAGCTATCACCCGGGAGAGCTAATGTGGTTGCCGGCGCTTAGCAGGAACTCCGGAGGAACTTTAACTTGCCACCGAGTTGTGGTCACAAACTTGATTCGGTTTCTCCGAGTTAGACCTGAGGGCGCAGGACAGGCAGAGTACAGTTACCATTGTTGCTCACTCGATCAAGACGAGGATCGAGAGAGGCTCAGTCGGTGATCAACATTTGCGATTCATTGATAGTCGGATAGCTTCGGTGGACCAAGTTTACCGAGAAGCGGTATATATATTTTGAGGTCGCAGTACCTCTATTTCACACCTGGCAGGTGAGGAGTTACTTCGAGGCTCATCGCTCATGATTTCGATCCACACGGTAGCTGTGTACCCGAGATATAAGGTGTTCCTATTGGTGGAACGACATGAAGACATCGTGAATTTGTAGCTAGATGTCTTGTCTGTTAGCAGTGAAGGTCGAGCACCAGAGACCTGCCGGATTAGATTCCTAATCCCGAGTGGAAATGAGAACACATTACAATGGACTTTGTGGTAGGTTTGCCGAGACGACGAGAACATGACGTGATTTGGGTAATCGTTGATCGATTAACCACTTCTGAGCAATCCGGAAGACCGATTCTGGATCGATTGGTAGATCTGCTTTCTGGAGATTATCGGATCACGTGGTATATTCTGACTATTATTTCTGGATAGAGACCGGTTCATGTCTCGTTTTGGAGTAGTCTGCAGCAGCCTTGGGCCTGAGCACTGCTTAGTACAACTTTCCATCCACGCAGACGGATGGGCGAGTGGACCATTCGGACTTTAGAGGATCTGCCTGAGGTCATGTGTTATGGATTTCGGAGGCGCTTGGGAGGACCATCCCGCTTGGTAGAGTTTACATAACAATGCTTTCATTGGCTATCTAGATGGCAGCTGAAGTGTTGTATGGTAGGCCTTCGGACACCCACCCTCTGGATGAGGTTGGGAAGGCACTGTTGGGACCTCATAGAGCCTAGCATGAGGCAGAGTTGGTCCGTAGGATGTCGAGGTATAAGACCGCCAAAAGAATTATGCTAACCAGAGTCGGAGACTCTTAGAGTTCTCCATTTGCGATCATGTATTTCTGAGTTTCGCCCATGAAAGGGTGAAGAGATTGGCCTCAGGTAAGCCCCGACTCCGATACATTAGACCTTTCTAGATCTTGAGAGGATTGGAGCGGTAGCATCACGTACTACTACCACCGCTTGGCGAGCCCGCACGTTGCCATGTGTCTATCTATGCGGAGATACATATCGACCCACATGACGAGATATCTCGATCTGAAGGCGCGACCTCTCGAGGAGGTTCGGTATGGATTTTACCGCGAAAGAGACGCGTAAGCGAACAAGAATATTGGGTTGTTGTTAGGATATCGGATCATTAGGACGAGGAAGTTACTTGGGAGCTCGAGGATACGATCCGAGCTCGATATCCCCATCTTTTCACTAGAGGTATGCGATTTGTTTACCGTTCAGCATTTATACTTTATATCTGTTGTTGGTACTTGCTGATGGTAGATAACGAAATTTGGGGACCAAATTTTTTTATTAGTGGGGGAGAATGTAAAATACCAGAAAATAGGCGAATATGAATAAGGGAATTTTCTGGAATTTTTGGACATTTTTCGGGAATTTTTCGGCGCTCGTATGGACGAGTTAACGGGGATGAAAAGGGGGGCCCGGAGAAAAAGCCTATTTAGGCTACCCATTTAAGCGAGGAATTGTTTCTTTTATAATTCCTTTATACTTTTTCTTATTTCTTTTCCTTATTTCTCTTCCTCGCCAAAACCCGCTGCCCTCATCCGCTCCTCTCTTCTACTCCCGCAAGCCCGACTTCTCCTCGTGCCCTAACCGCTGTGCGATTCTTTCCTTCTTCTCTTCCCATCGCGCCGCACCATCTCTTCACTTTTCCTTCATTTTTCTTCCTTTCCGAGCCACACCACCGATTCCTCTACTCCCTAACTCTCTGCGTGCAGGCACCAATCCAGCACCACCTTTGCTCCGCCATCTCGCCGAGTGACGGCGCCACCACTGACCGAGCTATCGCCGGTGCCCTAGATCATCGGCCAACTTCCTCCTCTGCCTTAGGTTCTGCCGAGCCTCCTCTTTGTTTCTGGCTTCATCGCGTAGACGCACAGAATCTCTTTGCGGTGCCCTAGCACTGCCGCTGACCTTCTTTTCCTCTGATTTCCGACGATCAAGAAGGTAAGGATTACTTAGTTGAAGTTTGGGATCTAACTATGTACTATGATCATATTCCTGATCTTCTCCCGTTCTGTTCAGTAGGGTTCAGTGAGTGAGGAGGGTTGCCAGCATTTACTTCTTCCGGCAGCGATCAACTTTGGCTGTGGGTTGAGGTAAGCGTTAACCCTAGCTGCTGAAATGGGTGTTGGGTGATGGATTGCTAATTTTTTGGGCATTTAACCATGATTGGACATCGGTATCACAACGTATACCTCCGACATTGATCAACTGAGGAATCCCTATTTCTTTGTGAGTTTTTGTGTTCATTTTGATGATAGAATGCTTAGGGATTGAATTCAATGTAGGAGTCATTGCTAAGAGTGTGTTGATCATTTAGTAGTAATTTATAGGTATGGATTATATTTAGTTTGAGATTCGATTTAGCTAATTAATTTATAGGTAATTAGCTAAATCTGTATATGTATTACAGGACCTTGACGCGTGACGAGTATCTCTATATCGGATTGGATCTTTATTCTCGGAGGCGGGTACTTTTGACTTATTGTCTTTGATATGCTTAGTAATGAAATTAACAATTTGCATTAATTGTGTTTTTCTTATTTTTTTCGGTTAATCACTGCCCGATACATGTTACCTGCTTGATTGATTGTTTGTTTGCATTTCGTGTTGATACCTATCTGATTTCACATGCTCATGGGTAGTGATATAACCATGTTTTACCATGTCAGGACCTAGGTTTGATACCTTATTTGATCAGTATACCTTGATATGATTTATTCACTATGGTGCCCATTGTTATATGTCCAGAGGTTGGTTTAGTATATTACCATGCTTAGTGACATGCACCATTTGCATCTGTGCGATAGATTGTTCCATTATTGTTGAGCACTTTGCAGTCATCCATGCTCGTGTCCGGCGGTCGCGGGTAGCGTGACCTGACGTGTACGCACGACGTTGTGCTCGGTTCGTTGATCGCTCACGGGTAGTGTGTGTGCGGCGTACGTTGAGAATCCTCCCGTCATGGAGATGAGGCGGCTCCCCCATTTATGATTTGGGGTAGGAGTAAGTGTGCATACTCCGCCGTCCAATCCCGTCGCGATCGTGGGGTAGTGATGCACGAGTGCACTGTTGTCACAACCCACTCGGTCCCACTTTTGTTATGTGAGTTCGATCGTCGTGGGTGACATGACATCATATGCATGATGCATTTATGGATGTTGTGCTTGTATTTATATCTGCGATATTGTTTGATACCTATGTTTGACATGCATGTCTTCTATACCTTCTCGATTTGTCCTTATCTGGTCTCGAGTTGATTCTCTCTCTGTCTAGGTTTGCATTTATCTTTATTTTATCAGGAGACTATACGCATGATTAGTGATAGGTGTTATTTCTTTACTTTGCATATCAATTGTACATCCGAGTGTTGGACTCACCCGCCTCCATTGTTATATTTTCAGTTGATGTCTGAGGGGAGTTCCACCGCTAGTCCTCACGCACGCGATGCTAGATCCTAGACCTCGATGATTTATCTATCATTTAGTTTTGTTCTTATTTGATTTTGTGGACTTGGTTATTTGGATACTTGGACATTATACGTCTTTTTGCGATATTGATGGATCTTCTATTCGATATGTTTTTACATACATGCGGCTACGTAAGAGGTGAGTTTCGGTCGGATTTGAGTTTTGAGTGTAGTGTAGTAGGGTGGATTCGTGTATTATTTTCTTGTTTAATTATCTTAATGACATAAATAATAAATTATAATCGTGGTGTGCTGCTTTACTTATTGTTATTATTCCAGCCACTTTGATGTATATGTGATATGTAGAAATTTTAGATTGTTACCGAGAGATCAGAATTTCTTCTGACATGGTCTCCGGGCTTGACACAAGGTCGTTGATGTCACTGACATCGAGCCAGCAACAGCGATTTATGCATAAGAGAGGTCGCAAATGACGCGAGGGCCGCGGTCACTCGCGTTGGCGATTGCCATTTCGGTTTATTATAACTGATGGCTGATGTCCAGTCACGATCGCAGTCTCTTGAAAATCGAACATCGGACATGCCGTCTAATAAATGGCATCTTCAGGACTTTCCCTAGATCTCACTTGTTTGATCCATAAACTCTAGTACTTAAGCCCGAGGTTTAGAGTTGAATCCTCGGAGACAAAATCCAGTCGGGTGGAAAGTCCTAGTGAGTAACGAGCGCAAATCTGGATCTACAGGTGTCGAATGGGAGCATAAGGGACATATAACGATATCGGCGACATGAGAGGTGAATGGGAATCGCCAAATGGGCCAAGAGGGCCGGGTCGTTACAAAAGTGCGTTGCACAATTATTATGGATGATGCACACCCTAAAATATTTTAACTTAAAACTTACAAATGTAAAAGTTTTAATTGATAATATTAGTTCAATTAACCTAACAAAAAATCCAGTGCATCATTCCCGAACTAAACACATTGAAATTAGGCATCACTTTATCAGGGATCATGTCACTAAAGGTGATATTGAACTCAAATACATTGAGTCCAAGTCAAATTTAGCAGACATATTCACAAAACCACTCCCTGAAAGTGAATTCAGCAATCTACGTAGAAAATTAGGGATGTGTTTAATATATTAGGATTTTCAAAATTCAAAACTGTTTTAAAAAATGATTGTTTTAAATCCTAGGTTAAAATTGTTTTATTTTTTCAAAAATTTCCCATTTTTAGAACTTCAAAAAGGTTTTTATCCCTAGACTAGGTCAATCCCTTAGAAATCATGTTCCTCAAGGACTAGTACTTGAGCATCTCACCAACACCCTAGGTTCACCTTGCTTGTGATTGACAAACATAGAAAGGGGTGAGATGCTTATGTGAGTGCATCGATATAAGTCTGGGCGTTAAATACCAAACATATATTAATCAAGTTAAGTTATTCAGTTTAGTCAAACACTAACTGATTACAATGTACTTAACTTGACTAACCAAGTGAAAGCTGCTATCTTCTAATAGTTAGTAAGTACCTAATTGGTTAGACAACTATTTTGAATGTCAGGTTTAGGGGGAGGATTAAATCAACTTATTTTCATACTTAGTACCAAAATTATCTTCTCCGCTTTAAAAGTAATGACTCCTCTTAAAAACTTTTTAAAATCTGATCCTTGGAAATCTAATAAAATCTATTTTTTTAAAACTAGCTTTTATAAAACTAAGCTTTTAAATTGGATTTTATAAACTAAGGTTGTGAAAATAGAATCTTTTGCAAACTTAGATTTGAAAAATAAATTTTAATTAGTTTTGAAAAGTAGATTTTTCAAACTTAGTTTTGAAATTTTGGGTTCGAAAACTCATGTTTGCAAAGCATTCCAAGTTGAAACTGTTGGGTTATTCGGGCCGCGAAAATCGCTTTTCCGCGTCGAGGAAACCCCGAGTCACCCAAAGCCGTAGATCCGTGCAAAGAATCGTAAACAAAACTTTTCGAAAAACCTTTTCTTGTACGAGTTTGTAAAACCTTTAGATCTACACTAGATAAAGGTTATACCTTCGAAGCGTGCCTTTCGCTTATCCCGCTCGTCCAAGGAGTTGCCGGATCTCTAGACCGTCAAGCGCCGGTCCTCTAGAAGTATCCACACGGACACGTAGGTGGAGAAAACCTCACACAAAGGTGTGCTAGCACCTTGGTGAGATTCGGCCAAGTAAGGAGGAGAGGGAGAGGGAAAGCTTGAGAGGAAGAAGGAGGAAGATTCACCACACTTGAATGAAAAATGAATTCACATTTTTCATTCACAAAGTGGCCGGCCACTTTCTTCTAGTGTAACTCCCCATTAAATGCAATTAATGTGAAGTTAATAAGAAAATGGCTTTGTAACTTCCATGAGGTGGCATCCATGATGATGTGGAATATCATCATTGGTCCACCTAATGCCAACTCACCAATGAGGTGGCAAAAGGTCAAGTCAAAATTGACCTTTGGTCTTCCTTCTCTAGTCAAGTCAAACTTGACTCAATCTCTACCATGGTTGATCTAATCCAACCATTTGATTCGAGCCAATTTAATATAATGAATCTAATTCATTAAATTAAATTGATTTAATAAGTCATAATCTAAATTAGACTCATTAAATACATGAATCAACTTGAGTCGAACTCAAGTTAGCCCAATTAGGATTACTCTTAATCCAATTTGATTCATCAAATGAATCTAATCCTCTTGGTTCATCATATGAACCTAATCTCCATCTAATTGTCCTAAGTGTGTGACCCTATAGGTTCTTGTAACGTTGGCAATGCCCTAAACCCATTTAGGAGCATAAGTAATGAGCGGTATCTAGCAACACATCATTACTACCCAAGTTACAAGAATGTCGAGATCCGACATCACCTTGTGACTACCAATTGTGACTACTCACAAAATAATGACAAGTGTCCTTCTATCCTAGACATCTAGATTGATCAATATGAGGCATAGACCGTGTCATCCTCTAATCAATCTAAATCTTGAACTCCAAGTAGACTCACTCGATTAAATGAGCTCAACATATAATGTTGACTCATTTGGGCAACCATGCACTTAGTGGTCTCACTCTATCAAGAATACCGATGTCGCATATGGGAGGGATAGATCCCATCTACATCATATCCCTCTACATAATTGTTATATATAATGCTTTATAGTCCACCCGATTCGTGACGCTTGACGAAACCAAAGTACATAACTCCTTATGTAGGGATCCATGGTGACTTTAGGTCTAAGGACTAATAGTCATACTAATAGCCACATGAGAAAGTATGACACTCATATAACGATCCATGATACTTTCTCATGGCGGGTCATTCAGTATACATTCTCTAATGCATACCCATGTGTCAACTTGATATCTTTATATCCATGACTTGTGAGATCAAGACATCGAGTTGACATGCTAGTCTTATTGTATTAACATTGTCCACGAATGCTAATACTTGACTAGGAATTATTTAGAGTAGTGTTCCTATATCATCTCACTATCGATTCAACTAATCGATTGATATAGGCATGAACCTACTCAAGAACGCTATTATACTTAGTCTATTTGGCACTAATATAAATAAGTATAATAACCAAACAAATGCCTTTATTAATATACAAGAATATGATATACATGAGTCCATACAATCATCAAATGAATGATTGGCTCTGAGGCTCTAACTAACAATCTCCCACTAGCATTAGTGCCAATATAGGCTCTAAGGCCTAAAGACCTAGTGTGACCATCATGCTTTCGTGCCAAAGCCTTGGTCGAGGATCTGCGATGTTAGCCTCTGTAGGTACTCAAATCTTCACATCTCCTCTATCGATAATCTCTCGAATGAGATGGAAGCGCCGTAGTATGTGCTTGGTCCAGGTTCCTTCGCCTGTGCTATAGCTCCATTGTTGTCACAATAGAGCTCAACTGGGTCAGCGATGCTAGGAACCACCCAAGTTCATGATGAACTGCGGATCCAACCCGCCTTTGTTTCACGAATGTCTCAGAATCACATTGTAGAATAGAATCGCTCGTCAGCTTGAACTCTTCCGACATCACCACCATTAATGCAATCTAGACCCCGATTGCGATCGGTAATCATCACGATCCGAAGTTGGCATCACTTTACCCCTTTGATTAGCTCATCATTGCCTCCATATATCAAGAAATATTCTTTAGTCCTTCAGTACTTAAGAATATTCTGGCTCAGGACTTTCACATGGATCAGTATCTCACTCGTCATGCTCACATAAGAGACATCATGCAGTACCATGGCGTACATGATCGATCCTATGGGCTGAGGCATAGGATCTGATCCATGCGGTCTCTCCTCTCTAAGAGGGACCTTGAGTCTTCGAAAGACTCACGCCGTGACATCGCGTCCCAACTCTG